>NC_134544.1:83597925-83897925 GCF_050624435.1 Tenrec ecaudatus | reverse complement strand
AGTCAAAAGCTCCGTTTTCATGAGGATATCTTTGTTTCAATACCATTTGCTGATATCACAATGCTTTTTTATTAAATTCTGTGGACATTCTGTTGAATCAATTGACTATAAGTGTATGGATTGATTTTTAGACTAAATTATATCCCATCAATATATATGCCTACCTTTTTGTCAGTACTACATTATCTTAATACAGCTTTTTAGTAAGTTTTCCTATTATTAAGATTTTCCAGGGACTGAGCACAATGCTTAGTAACAATAATTATTTTGAATTTCTTTTGGCACCAGCCTATGCTCTGAGGGAGGTGAGGGTGGGGTGTGGAGCAGGAATCATCTGGAAACATGCTTCTGGCAAGCCTCTGGGACCCCACCGAAGAATGCTCTGGTGGGTGCGGGAGCCCCATAAGGAGTATGCTTCCGAGGGCATTCCAGAAACCCACATGGAAACATGCTTTTGGGGTTGGGGTGGTATGGTGGGGTGGTATTTCCAGTGGGTTCCTGGGCCCCCAGAGCACCATTATGGTTTGGTCCGGACCTCAAATAGCATCATTCCGGTGGGCCCCCGGGCCCCCAGAGTACATTCCAGCGATGCTTCCAGTGCTTCATAAATTTGTTGAACCATTTTGATTATATTCAGTCAATTCCTGGCACCTTGTTTTTGGCTAATGTCAGTGCAGCTTGGAATTCTCCTTCAGTACTTTTGGTACTTGTTTATATGCTACCTCTTGAAATGGTAGATTGTTAACTAATTCTTCTTGGTGGAGTAATTTGTATTCTTTCATCTTTGTTTGATGCTTCTTGTATTGTTCAATGTTTTTCTTTTTATTATTTATTTTAAAATTTGTTTTATTAGGGGCTCATACACCTCTTATCACAATCCATACATACATCAATTTTGTGAAACATACTTGTACATTCATTGCCCTCATCATTCTCAAAATTTTACTCTCCATTTAAGCCCCTGGCATCAGGTCCTCATTTTTCCCCCTCCCTCCCTATTCAATGTTTTTTCCATAGAATCTTCATTATAACAACCAAGGCTTGAATTTTTTTCTTCGGTTATTTCAGTTTAAAATATAGTAAAAAATTCTTCCATTTTGATTTTCTAACTCTAGAAAACCACATTTTATTATAATACTTTACTTTTCAAGCTGCTCTTTGTAAGCTTCTATTCAGCTGTTTGACTTCATTTCTTATGAAGTAAGTGCCTTAGCTACTCCATAATTTAAAACAAGTTACAGAGTCTCTTCTTACACCCACTTTGCTCTTTTCTTTCTTTCCTCACTTTTTAATAACCCTTTACTTTCTTCATGAGTGATGTTCTTTATGTCACCCACAGCACATCAGCTCTCCTGTCATTAGTGTTCAAGGAGTCAAATCTGTATCTGAGATGATCTTGAAACTAAGGTGAGAAAGACCCAAGATTGTACTTTACTCCCATGGCATTGCTTTATTTTTTCTTCAGCTTGAATCTGAATTTACATATGAGAAATTGATTGTTCATTCCACAGTTGGCCCCCAGACTGGTTTTAGCTGTTGATATTGAGCTTCTCCATCTTCTCTTCCCAGAGATATACTCAATTTGAGTCCTATGTACGCCATCTGTATAGTAGCCTTTTGTGTTTGGGCAAAAAAGGTATTTGCTATGAACAAGTTGTTAGCCTTATAAAATTCTGTCATGTGATCTCCGTCATTATTTCTATCACCAAGACCATATTTTCCAATTAATTGTTCCTTCCTCTTTGTTTCCAACTTTTGCATTTCAGTTGTCAATAATTATCCATTCATTTTGATCTTGTGTTTGATTAATTTCTACCTGAAGGTACTGATAAAATTCCTGTATCTTCATCCCTAGTTTTAGTGGTTGGTGCATGTGGTAGTTATATAATCTGGTGTCAGTTTGAGGATTAAGGGTTGAGGGGTGGAGTCTAGCCCGTCAGTCAGGATATAGCCAATGAAGCCTCTGTGTGAGAGTGGCCTTCTCCTGAGGCTTCTGGGAATTCTGGTACTCCTTCTTGGAGGTAGAAGGCACTCTCTCTGTCTGCTAACTCCCGGTGAAACATCCCTGAGAAGCCACATGGACCTACCCTAATGCAGCCAGAACCCTGGACTTAGAGAAACCATGTAGAGACCCCTGCCAACGCTAAGATGCTTATAATGCCACTGGATCCACAAGATCTTCCACTCTCTAGCCTGTGATCTTCCTGCATTCGACATCATTGCATGTGTTTCATGAGTCTGAAGAGGTCTTTATAGATTGGTATTGGACATATGGGCTAATATCAGACTTATGCACTTAGTCTGGGATGTTTTCTCAATATTCAACTGCTCTTGTATATAAAGATCTTTTTTCTTTTAAAATAATCTTATTAGGAGCTTATACAGCTCTTATTACAATCCATACATACATCCATTGTGTCAAGCACTTTTGTACATTTGTTGCCATCATCATTCTCAAAACATTTTCTTTCTACTTGAACTCTTGATATCAGCTCCTCATTTTCCCCGTTCCTCCCCCACCCTCCATGAACCTAGATAACTTACAAATTATTATATTTTCATGACTTACACTGTCCAATGTTTCCCTTCACCCACTTTTCTGTTGTCTGTCTCCCTGAGAGGGGGTTATTGTGATCGGTTCCCCCTTTCTCACCTACCTTCCCCTTATCTTCCAGGTATGGCTACTCTCAATATTGGTCCCAAACATTTTATCTGTCCTGGATTCCCTGTGTCTCCAGCTCTTATGTGTACCCATGTACATACTCTGGTCCAGCCAGATTTGTAAGGTAGAATTGGAATCACAGTAGCGGGGAGGAGGAAGCATTAAAGAACTCGAAGAAAGTTGTATGTTTTGTCTGTGCTATACTGCAACCTGACTGGCTCATTTCCTCCCTGCGACCTTTCTGTATGGGATGTCCAGTTGCCTACAGATGGGTCTTGGTCTCCACTATGCACACCCATTCATTCACAATGATATGATTTTTTGTTCTTTGATGCCTAATACCTGATCCTATCCTATCGGCACCTCATGAGCACACAGGCTGGTGTGCTTCTTCCATGTGGGCTGTGTGTTGCTTCTCAGCTAGACAGCTACTTGTTTCTTCACGTCTTTAAGATCCTAGATGCTATATCTTTTGATAGCCATGCACCATCATCTTTCTTCACCACATTTGCTTATGCACCCAGTTTGTCTTCAGCAATTGTGTCAGGAAGGTGAGCATCCTGGAATGCCAGTTTAATAGAACAAAGTGTTCTTGCTTTGTGGGAGTAGTTGAGTAGAGGTCCAATATCCATCTGCTACATTAATATTAAATCTATAAATATATGCACATAGATATATATCCCCATCATCATATATAAAAATATTTACATATGTGCATGCCTATATATAGACTTCTATAAGTGCTCTTTGCCTCCTAGTTCTTTCCTCTATTTCCTTTTCCATTCCTCTTGTCCCACTATCGTTCTCAGCTTTCATTTGGGTTTCAGTAATTCCTCTTAGTTACATTGCCCTTGATTAAGGGCCTCCTGAACCAGGTCTCTTATACTCTCCTCACCATTGATTTTGGATCATTTGTTGTTTCCTTGCCCCTAGGTTTGTTAACACCTACTTTCTTTCCCCCCATCTGCTCTTCTCCCATGCCCCCCTCAGAGCCATTGGTCCCATTGTTTTCTCCTCCAGATTGTTTATCCTGCCTATCTTATCTAGATAGACCTGTAGAGAGAATAGTATACACAAAAAACAAGACAGAGCCAAACAAATCAACAAAAGAAAACAAAACAAAAGCCATCGACAATAACAAGAAAAGCATGTAAATCGTTCAAGGTTGGTTTGTTGACATTTCGGAATATTTTCCGGGGGAGTGAGATGGTATCAGGCCCTGGGCCCAAAGTCTAATTTTGGTATTCCCTGGGGACTTCTTTGCTCTGTTCCCCTTGCTGTTCTGTTGCATACTCGTAGTGTTTCGCCTTAGTGTGGTGCTGTTAAGTCGGGCTCAATTCCTGCACTGTTCTTCAGTGTTCTCCCTGTAGCCCCATGGGTCAGCAAGGGACGTCATGTCTCATAGTGGGGCCTGCCCTATGGTCCTCCCTGTGCATTGGCTGCTTTGAGCAGGAATATCATCCTCAGGGCTTGGTGGACAGGATTTCTCTATTTTCATAGCTTCTGGTCTACAATTGATATCTGTGAAGTAAAAAGGTATAACAGGCAAAACTATTGTCCCATGCAGAGGAAGCAGCCTGTCTTACATGGTGGAGAAATGACTCCACCTGGAATTTCAATTACTAATATTTAATAAACCTCAGGAAATCTGAAGAGAATTTTTCAAATTCATTGAGGGCACCTGGAGGTTCTGAGTGGTGAAAACAGTTAAGCACTGGAATACTGGTTGAAAGTTAGAAAACAGTTCTGTTGACCTGCTTCTGAAATACCAGACTCAGTGTTGGGATCTCAGTGGCTTACTACAACGTAGAACACTTAGGGTTTCAGGTTGAAGTCAGTCGTGTCTGGTTTAGGATGAGTAACATGTCAGAGCAGAATGATGTTCACATCTGATCCTCTTTCTTCTCACACACAAGTGTCCCTGCTGGAGCCAAATATGACCTGGTATCCCTTATTTTCCTAGTCTGTTTTCTTCTTTCTAGTATCTCATTTACAGTTGCTAACATGTTCTGAATGTAAACACATTCATATTATTGAGATGTCTATACATGCACAGAAAAATGTTTGCTATTCTGAGTTGTTCCAGTTCAAACAGCAAGATATATTGTTTGTTTCCGTTTGCACTATTGTTGTTACTGATAGGTGCCATCGAGTGTCCTATGTGCATCAGAACAAAGCACTGCCTGGTCCTGGTCCATCTTCACAATCTAGGCTTGAGTTTGTTGTGGCAGCTACTGTGTCCATCTCCAGGGACTGGTCCCTCTTGATAGTATGTCCAAAGTATAGTAGATGATGTCCTGCAAAGCTCACTTCTACAGAGAATACTGGTTCCAACACAGGTATAATTATTTTTTCTAGGAATATACTATGTATTACATACTCATCAGCAACATCATAATTAAAAGGTACCAAATATTCTAAGTTATATTAATTTATGGTCAAGCTTTTTCATGTGTATACCATTTAAAATACTATGGCTTGTGTCACGTGCACTTAATTCCTCAACGTCACACCTTTGTCATTCACAGTGTAAAAATATATTTTACAGTAGATTCACCAAATGCAATGTGCTAATTAAATTCATTGTGGGTTATTGTAAAATTAAATCTTGAAGAACTTCACAGTTTACTCTTTTAGTGGCTACATGTGTATATATATATATATATATATAAGTCACTTGAAATTCTCTTGTGAGAGGTGATTCTTTACCCCATTTTTATTATTCATTCAATCATTTACTGATATAATAAGGCTTCAGGGATATTGATTTTACCCTTTGTATTATAATCCAAAGCTATGTTGTGTTTTGTTATTGTTTGAAGCTTTCCAGCATTTTGTTGTAATGAGAACATTTTAATTTTATTTATTATACATTTGCAATTTTATATTTTTAATTATACTGTGGATGTGTGATGATTTCATATTTTGAGCTTTGTAGTCATGGGAAAGGAATTTGTAAAGTGGATAGCACGGTGCTGTGTGTACTATGTTGCCTTTAGGTTTGCAGCCTCTGTTCACCTTAGAGTTATGTATGCTAGCATGTTGTCCCTGCCAACTTCAGGGAGTTGTGTCAGACATTTTTAATAACATCACTTTTTATAATTTGATATCTCTCTTGAGATCCCTAAGCTTTTATTTTTACTTTTCCATAGCTAAGGTTGACTCTTTATGCTGTGAAGTTTTAAGTGCTTTTATAAATCAAAATACCATATTTACGCCATGACAATACCAAGTAGAAGGATTTTGGTACTGTAAAAAAGTGCCTATGCCTCCCCTATTGAACACCGTATTTCCAAATTCCTGGCAGTCACTGATTGGTTTGTCATATCTCTATAGTTCTCTTTTCAAAAGTTTTAAATCAAAATCATATAATGAATAACTTTTTAAAAAATGACTAATTCAAATTAAGATTCATCTAACTATTTCCATGGTTTGATAGCTCTTAAAAATAACAATAATATTTATTGCATGGATGTAACACTGATTGCTTTTTTATTCATATGTTGAAGGCCATGCTGACTATTTCAAACTTAGTTAATTGTGTACAAATCTATAAATCATTAGCCCACAGCTTTTGGTGACATATATTTTCAACTCAACAAGGCAAACACCTTGGAAACATGTTTCAGGATAAAATGGTAAGGCACTGGTAGGCTTTCTAAGAAACTATCCAATAATTTCTCAAAGTAACTGAACCATTTTACATCAAAACAATCCAATCATGAGAAATTCTTGTCCATTGCTTACTTGGGAGCAAATGACTTTGTGTAGTCTTGGGATGGGAAACATTTAGTTTATTTGGCCAGTAGTATCATCCCCTTGTTTCAATATGAACTTTCAAAATTAAAATTATTTAAATAACTTTTCCATGTAATTATGTATAGTTAAATGACTCTATTGACATATTTGATCAGATATTCTGAACATTTTATCTTTACTAAAAATTCTTATTTACTTAAGAATGATTTGCCTTAAAAAGAAGAGAATGGTTTGCCTTTTTAAATCTAAAATTAATTCATCACAGCTTATTTGCAAAACTTTACCAAGTATGTTACATGTTTTATATTTTCTTGTTAGGGAATTTTTTTCTACAGAGTTTTAACTTTGATCATATGCTATTAATCAGTATTTTATTTTATGTAGATACTCGTGTGGTGTTTATCTAAAAACTCATTACTAAGTGTAACCTCTTTCATATATTCTCATTTTATAGTGTTATTTACATTTTGATCAATAATGGTTTATTAGTATTGTTACTATTCATTCTTCTTATGTATGATGTGGGGTTATATGTGAAAGGGTCATATTGTTTTTGGACTGCAAGGTGTCTAGGAGAGCCTGTCATTGTAGCCAAAAACTGAGACCAGGTTGATTTGAGACATTCTAAGTTTATTCCTGCAAAGGCTTACAGAGTGAAACAAGCAGTGGACTGCTTCAAGAATCCAGTGAGAATCCAACAGATGATGTGCCCCAAACATCCTGTCTGGTTGGAGTGGGGGGTAGTTAAGTTTTACAGTGATCAGAGAACCTTCAAGCAATGGGGAAAAACGTTGATGTCAATGATACATTTTCACCAAGCACATCACATTATTTTATTTCAAATTTTAAATCAGCCTATGAATTCTTAGGTGTCCCTGGGCTGTGCAGATAGTTAACAGACTTGGCTTTGATCTGAAAATTTGGCAGTTCGAGTTTACTTACAGGTGCCTCCCCAGAAAAGTCTGTCAATAGTTTTTCTGAAAAATCAGTAACATCAACTGAGACAGGAACCAGTTGGTTTTTGTGAATCCTTCAGCTCAAGCCTCACAGGGTAGGGTGGTGCCTAAGCTATCAGGTTGGATCATAAGCCATTTTGTGTAAGAGTGAGAGACTGAGCAGAGTCAAATCCTCTTTGGTCCTTTCCCATCTGTCAGGGCTGAATCATGCATCTGGTTCTTTGATCTTCTGTGGCATCATCTGCCAATCCCAGGAGTCCTGAGTGGACTGTTGGTGGATTCATTTGGCTGACTTCAGACCTCTGCATGGCCAGTCTGTGCCACTGTTCTCAGCCCATCTCTGTCTTTGCTTTGTTGTCTTGCTTCCTGTTCATAAGCTTCCATGGGTCAGGAGAAGCCTGACTTGTACTCGACTGGATGGAGCTCTTTCTACAGCTGTGTAAAGCATTTCTTGGTAGAACTGTCTTTCTGTGTACAAAACATCCAAGGACCACTGGCTTTGCGTCTCTAGGGAACCCAACCGAACAAATTCTTCCTAGATAGGTTCCTGCTGGTGACAGAGTTTGAATGGTGGCTCGTCTCTAAATTGTGGCTGCTCACTCTGTCAACCCTGCACCACGGCCTATGACTTGAGAGACATTCCCCCACTTCCCCAACAAAGGTAACTTGTAGCTTCTGAGGTATATGATCATGTAATTTTACACAAGCAGGGCCCATCACAATTCCCTCAGGAATTTAAATAGGACATTGAAGGGATGAGTCAGCCAGACAGCTGGAAGAGGGAGAGAGGCTGCAAGGTGCAGAGATTCAGGGACAGGAGGCAGGATGGGATGTGGTGGGGTGGGATGGCAGTCATTGGTTCAATACAAACAGGGAAGAGCTGAAATGCCAAGATGTGGAAGGTCTTGCTTCACGGGGCAGTGAGCCGCCAGAGCCACATGGGTAGCTGACAGCTCTTGGACCAGTTTGGAACAGTACAGGTCTATACCAACCCTGTGCTACTTATCTTGCCATTCAAGACTTGCCAGATTGACCCTATGGATTCTTGTCTTGCTGCTCACTTGTCTCTGCTCCAGTGTTATTTTATTTTGAAAACTGATTTAACGTCTCTGGCTAATGGCTCACCAGGGCTGAGCATCAACTTTCTAGGGACACACTGACAGCCAGAGTGCCTCAGGAGTAGCAGGTAGAGAGTTCAGCAACTTCTGCTTGCAGCCAACCTTCTTTTTCATCCTTACTGCCCCCTTGTGGCAGCCATTGGTACTCTTCCATATTTCCACTTTGCTACTCTTGAGTTTCAAAAGAGCGCACGGGTGGCATAGTGGTTTTTCTAACCTCCAGGTAAGTAGTCTTTAAATTCCAGACGCTCCATGGGCGAAAGGTGAGGCGGCTTTACCTTGTCCATTAGGGTTGCTATGAGTGAGCAGTGAGTTTGTGTTTTAGTTTCTCCTTAGTAATACATATCACGTCTACTACTATATGTCTTGAATTTTGCTTGTGGACAGAAAGGATCTAACCTATTTGCTGTTCTCTTTGCTTTCTGGATTGCTATTGAGTCCTTCTGTGATATTGAGGAAATTTTGTCCCATGAATTTCCTTTCTATTTTATCTGTACTCTTGTTTTTTTCTTCTGTTCTGGTATTCCAATGAGATGTGTATTTCTCTTCATGGTGTTCCACATTATCCCCAGGATTTCTTCAGTGCTTTTGATTTTCTGTTTTCTTCATTCTCTTGTTTGCTGAAATCTGCATGATTGTTCAGCTCATTGATTTGATTTTCTTCCATTGTATTGCTCAGTTCTTATAACACATTTTACCCTTTTATCTGTTTTTGAACTTTTTAACCACCTGGATTTCTTTTGGTTATGAGGTTCTTAGTAGTTCTTTTTTTTTCAGTTTGTTTTCAAGATTGATTCCCAGAACTCTTGTGTGGTCTTACACATAATTCTCTTCCTGGTAGTTCAATGACTTTATTCGCTGTGTGTTCCATTATGTTTGGGTAATCGTACAGTGTTTACCTTTGTTGACCTGTACTTTTTGTGGATATGTTGCTGTCTTTTGTTTGTGTGGCATATTGTTCCACCTGTAGTTGGTGTGTTAGTTTGAGGGTTGTGTAGAGGGCAAGGGGTTGGCTTTTTGGGTTAGAGTAGGAAGGTCAGGTAGTGGCCTGAAATTGTGTTGTGTGGAAATGAAGAAAGATTGATAGAGATGGATTGCTACGACAAATAGGAGATGTTAGCACAAGAGTTCTGTTTAAGTGATGGTATTAATCATAAGTGGTCTTCTGGCTAAGTAGTATGATTTTTGATAAATTGGAAAAGGACATGTCAAGAGGTGTGCTAGTATATGTTACAATATATGAAGTGTGTGTTACTGACAAAAGGGGAGTGGGTCTCGAGGCAGTAGTGGGGGTGGCATATGTAGAGTATATCTAGTAATTACCAGAGAAACTTATCAACTCTCCATAAAATTCAGAGGGGAGGGCATTGGGTCAATGTCATTGTATATATAAAAAAGGGTCCCTTTTTTGGTGACACTGTGATAAATGTCACATGATAATTAGTGGAAATCTATTGGGTTTCTGTGCCACACCAGACTATCCATCATCAATGAAGGGGTCCCAGATTGGATATAGGCAGAGGAAGACAGGTCCGAGGTATTGGGTGGATGTTTCTATTTAAGGGGAGGTCATCAGTAGGTAATAACCAGAACTGGTTAGTTGTCAAGTTGAAGGAGAGGGAGCCTCTGAAATTTGCTGATATGGTGAGTTATGTGTACCCTGGGTGGGTTGGGGGGTTATGATATGTTTTTATTATTTTTATTTTTAAAAAAATTTCTTCGTGTGGGTGTGGGTGTCATGATATGTTTTTAAAAGGAAAAAAAAGGTGAAAATAGTCTGTTATATTCTGACTGTGACTGGCTGAGTTCACTAGAAGGTTCTTTCTGGCAAGACATCTTTTCCCCTGGGATGCAATTATTAGAGAACAGTTTTGAGTGCAGAATTTTTCATTGAAAATATGAATTTAGGCAGGCGGGAGGCGGGGAGGGTTGGGGAGGGGACGAGGTTAGAAAAAAAAAGAAAATATGAATTTATACCTACCATATATACTCAAATATAAGCCGACCCAAGTATAAGCCGAGGTACCTACTTATTACCTGGGAAATCAGAAAAACTGATTGACTCGAGTATAAACCTAGTAGAAAATGCAGAAGTTATTGCTGAGTTTCACTAATCAAAACAAATGAAAATAAAATTACTAAAAATTGAGACATCAGTGGGGTAATGTATTGAAATATTTCTTTTTAATGGAAACATAAATAAAAGGACAAGTCATTTAACATTAGTAAACCAGCACAGTAAGTGGAAAATAGGTTCAACAAAAAACAATACCTTAAGACTACTATTCCCTGAGCTCAATCAGCAATCAAACTAAAATGTAAAGAGTTAAAATCCTTCAAAACTGGATTCCTCATCATAATCTGTATCCCAGTGCAGAGCTTCAGCTGGTGTGAGGTCATCATAGACGCTGTCCTTACTGCAGTCGCCATCATCACCATCACTGCTGTCATTTTCATATAAAGCGCAGTCTTCACTGCCATCCATAGCATTATTAATACTACATTTCTGGAAGGCACAGCGCACCATGTCTTCTCGAATGTCTTCCCATGCATCTTGAACCCACTTTGTTATTAACTCTATGTTAGGCTTGCGATAGTTTATTGTGCCAGCCTGGCCGATAAACACAAGTAAGATTAACTGAAGTGCAGAGGGATAAATGGCTCGCCTTGCTTGTTCTGTGCCTCAGTTTAAAGGGGTACAGTACATGTGGGATGCCTAGCCTGTGGACTCTGTCACTGTAAGTTGAGGTCCCTTTAAGCCCACACCATTGGAATGTACATCTCTGGAGCTGGGGACTGACAGTTGATGACAGTTGGGGACCTGCCTTGCTGTTTGCTGCCTGGATATATATAGCCCAGCTCTCTCTATAGAAGGGGACTGGCAACTGACGGCTCTCAAGCCTTAAAGGACTGCTAGTGTCTCACTGCTTTATAATTTAACTTTTAATTACTTGTATTATCTATCTGTATATAATTTAATGGTTCATTTCTTGTATTATATATCTATCTATAAATATATTTATATATATAATTGTAGGGATCTGCGTGTCCCCCTACCCTGGATTTAAGACCTTTATGAATTTACTCTCAGTTTCCTGCCGTACAAACTGTGCCTGGTAGTTTTACTGCCTTTGTTTCACATGCCAGATGGTGGCTGTCTTGACCCTTACTAGGATTGGTGCTCTTTCACTAGCAGCTGCTATGTTCATTGGTCAATACATGACTGGTGGCATTTCTCCCCAGGTGTCTGGTATGCTTCATTAGCATACTTAACTGTTCGATCACAGTTGCCCGCCATTTCTTCCTTATTTGGGAGATGCACGACTATTGGCTACCTCAGCTGTACCCTATTTCCATGTGACGTAATGGTGCCCGCCCTTCGCTGCTATTTAAGCCTCTGCTCTTAGCTCAATAAACGAGGCTTGATCAGATTCCTATCTTGCCTCCATTTCTCGCGTCTCTTGCCCATCTTCATTCACAGTCCCTCTTTCAGGCGTCCACGTTGTTGATGACCCGTGGGATGGGACATATAATTACTAGCAATCTGGTTTGTCTCTAGAGAACCCTGTCCAACACAGGCTTCATGAGCTTTCCTCCTTTTGTTAGTAGGACTTGACCAGATGACATCCCTTAATGCAAATCGTCTTTAAAAGGCCTATTCAAAGATATATCCAGAGGCTGCGGTACAGATGTAACCCCACCTGGAATAACAGCTAAAGTAACTTTACTAGATTTTGCCATTTTTTTAAATGTCATCCAATAAGTGGGCTCTGAATATATCCCAAATAAGTAACGATGGCTTTTTATTTAAGGCTGCTCTTGGTTGTTGATTCCAAATTTCTTTCAGCCATTTTTTTGTTCTGTCTTTATCCATCCAGCCTTTAACATGTATATATACAGTAATTCTTGGTGGGAAATTGATCTTTTTAGGAAAGGTCTTTCTTTTAAAAATAATGACAGGATGCAGCTTAGTTCCATTAGCCAAACATGATAGAACAACTGTAAAGTCTTTTGTTTTTTAATTTCCTGTGGTTTTGAGAAAAATGTTTTTTTTCTCCTATACTTGCCACAGTTCTGTTGCTTGGAAGATCAAAAGTCATGGCCGTTTCATCCATATTCCCAATATCTGCCAGGTCATAATTATAAATCCTGCTTTGTTTTATAATAAATGACTGGAATGACATACGGTCATTTTTTCTTCAAGGTCATGACAGTTTCTGGGAAATCTTTGTTCTTTGTCTCAAACAGAGTAGGCCAAAACCTATTCATGAAGCGGGTACACCATCCTACTGACACAGCAAATTTTTCAATGCCTGGTGCTTTATATTTGTCATTCTTAGCCATTTGTAGAACACGTATGCGGATTCCCATGGGTGTTATGCAGTAACAACATTTTGATGACACTCCATAACCCATTTATGCAATTCAATCTCTATAGCCCCATAAAAAGACGTTAAACCATGGCGAGCTTTTTTTGCTTTTGGAATCTGTTCCAAGTCAGCCTTCATTTTCCGCCACTCCCTCACTTGCTTTCGTCAACACAGCATTTCCTACTTGCAATACTGTTATTGCTCTTGACAGAACCTTCATTTTGAAACCAGCCTCATATGACCGGCATTTTTGTTTGGTTCAAGATTATCCATTTCTAATAGGATAAAAAAACAAGACTTTGAGAAAAAACTTTAATGGTAATGCCACCCCTACCCCCACCCCGGACGTGTTAGCCGGGAGGAGGAGGGAGTCCGTGTGGGCGGGGGATGCAGGATGTGAATTAATACAGAGACCAGAGGGAGAGACGGAGCACAGCCACAGACACATCCTTATCAATTCAGCTGCTGGAATAAGTGAATCACTATGGGTGCTTCTGTGAATTGGAGCCATCCACTTCATAGGACGGCTCTGATTGGTTAGATGTGAGTAAACAAACATTCAAAGCCTTGCAGTGTCAGCGGGGCTTTGAATGAACAGCGGAGAAACAGCAATCACCCGCGAGATAATGGGCACTCATCGCATTACCTCAGGGGGGTGGGGCAGCGAGATGTTACACCTAACAGGTACCACTGACCCATGTATAAGCTGAACCCCAGTTTTTTAGCACATTTTTTGTGCTGAAAAACTCGGCTTATACACAAGAATATACAGTATGTCTTTTATCTCAGACACATGAACTTCTTAACCTGATAATTTTTGAGCTATTAAAAATGAACAGATGTCAAAAAATTACATTTATATCCCCCAAAATACCCACTGTTCACCAGAACATAGTAGCGTGCCTAAATAAAGAATACAGAAATGTTGGGAATCTCCCTGAAACAAAAAGATAAGTGATTTTCCTTCAGAGGACAGGGCCTCAATATTTTGAATGGCTAGGTTGAGTAGACTCCAGCAGAAGAAATGGCAGCCTCCTCATTACAAAGCTAACTCATGTCATCAAGAAGTGGAAGTGGAGAAACAAAAATTTGGTCTGAAATTAGACCTAATAAACTGAAAACAAAATAAAGTCAGAATCATGAAGGGGGAGTCAAGATTCCTGAGTATGCACTGTTGGATCAGAAAATGTTAATCCCAATTGTCAACTATTGACCAATGTCACTATTGTGTGATCACATATAGAGTTACACTGGTGCAAAGAAGGTAATACTTACTTCAGATATGGTAGTAAAGTGATATGCACATGGCTGATTATTATGTGACCCACTGGCTCAGAATCACATGCCTGAGTCTATTTCTATACCAGCAATGATGTACTGAACATGACATCAGGAACTTTGGTTTCAAAGAGTAGCAGCCACATCTTTTTTTTCCTATTCTTTTTTTTTTTTTTACTCATTTTGTTAGGGGCTCATACTACTCTTATCACAATCCATAGATGCATCATATCTTCCACTGTCCAAAGTCTCCCTTCACCCACTTTTCTGTTGTCCATCCCCTAGGGAGGAGGATATATGTAGACCCTTGCAATTGGTTCCCCCTTTCCACCCCACTCTCCCTGCACCCTCTTGGTATCGCCACTCTCACCACTGATCCCAAAGGGATCATCTACCCTGGATTTCCTGTGTTTCCTGTTCCTATCTGTACCAGTGTACATCCTCCGGTCCAGCCAGATTTGTAAGGTAGAATTGGGATCATGATAGTTTGGGTTTGGGGGGAGCATTTACGAACTAGAGGAAATTTGTATGTTTTATCGCTGTTACATTGCACCCTGATTGGCTCGTCTCGTCCCCGTGACCCCTCCGTAAGGACAGGTCCAATGACCTATAGCTGGGCCCTGGGTCTCCACCCCACACTCCACCTCACTCACAATGATGATTTATGTTCTGATGATGCCTGATACCAGATCCCTTCAACACCTCGTGATCACACAGGTTGGTGTGCTTCTTCCAAGTGGGATTTGGTGCTTCTGAATTAGATGGCCGCTTGTCTACTCCCAAGCCTTTAAGACCCCAGATGCTATATCTTTTGATAGCTGGGTGTCATCAGCCTTCCTTGCTACAGCCACATCTTTTATAAGGATCATGAAAAGTAATATTTTCTTTCAGGAAAAACCAAACTCGAATGTGTCCTGGTTTCAGAACAGGCTGGCAGTGGTGTTATTGATGACTTAAAGCAAGTTGCACTTTTTCTAGTTAAGACTGCCATGGACAATTTCATCACCTCAATATATATTGGTTTCTTATGGAGTGATTCACCTCCAGAATTCCCTTGCCTGGTACCCTTAACAAATATAAGTATTTTGAGTTCCTCCAGAAAGTAGCTTCTACAATTCAAGTAGAAACTATCTTGAAACAATACTAATGGGATCACAGAATGGCACAATTCCTTAAAAATAAGTTGATACATTTTTATTATATATACAAAATACCACATGATAACTAAATGCCCTTAAACATTTATTCATTTGAAAGAATATATCATCAATAAAAAAGTGATACAGGATTGTTAATATAATCTTAAAAATTTAAGAAAACAGTATATAACATTTCCATATTCCTATATATTAATGAGGTTGTAAAATATTATTGTATATAATTAAAGTAATGATCCATAAAATTTGTGCTGCATATATAGAAGTCAGCAGATCAGAAAATTGAGTGGAAATTAACATATTACAGTACTAAAGAGTGATATAGCATTGTCATAATTCCTAATGCTTTTCTGCAATATGTGTTTTTCACAAGTACAGTGAAGTTTTCAGATTCACAGTCTGTTGCTACATTCCTTACATTCATAAGTCTTCCCTCCACTTTGAATTATTATATGTTTAATGAGGTGTGAGTAGTGAATTAATTAGTTCCTACGTTCGTTACTAAAATAGTTTCCACTATGAATTCGCATATGTTGATTGAGTTTTGAAGAATGATAAAGGCTTTTCCACATTCCTTACATTCATAAGGCCTGTTTCCACTGTGGATTCGCATATATGCTTTGAGGTGCATAGATGTATTAAAAGCTCTCTCGCATTCCTTACATTCCTAAGGCCTGGCTCCACTGTGAATTCTCATATGTTGAGTGAAGCTAGAAGATCCAGTAAAAGTTTTCTCACATTCTTTACATTTATAAGGCCTTTCTCCAGTGTGACTTCTCATATATCTAGTATGATCTTAGACTCTAAGAAGAGCTTTGCCACATTCCTCAGTCAAATGACTTCCTTCTGTGAATTCTCAAATGTTGAATGAGACATGTATCTTGAGTAAAAGCCTTCCCACAGTGCTTACATTCATTAGACTTAGCTCCGTTGGTCATTCTAATATCATCCATGAGTGTTGACGGATCTCCATGGATTTTTCTAGATTCTGTATTGTCACCTTTGTTTTCTTTTAGAAATTCTATTGTAGTGTACATATTGTTTTTTCGACATTTGTTAAAATGGTCAGCATTGAATTGAGTGTAAAATTGCTTGTTGTGCTGTAGTGAAGGTAAATGCTTGAATGATTTTTCATACAAAAGATATTCCAAAAAAAAAAAGACATTCCATGGGATATAAGTGTCCTAATCTTTTTAATGCAGTAAGAATTGCAATTTGACTGGAGAGCTCAGGAATAGTATTTACTTCATATCTTCCAGAGGACATCAAGAACAAATACTTTCTACTAAAAACAATCAGATAAAAATAAGGTTTTTACCATTTTATCATTCCCAAAGATAGTAAACATACACAGATTACTTCAATTATCTAACAAATCATAAATTTAAATATGTGATAGAAACATAACTGTCAGTGAGTTAATAAAATATGGAAGAATTATATAAGTGGGTATATGAGAAATATATTTATAATATTTAATAGATAATTCACAGCGATTAAAACTATATAGTGGTAGACGTGTTTGTCTATATTATTAAAGGTAGATACACACATATATATCTATGTGCAACAAAATATTTTAAATCTATTCAAGTAAATATTGACACTTTAAATTGGGTCACATTTCTTCAGTCATAATTGGGGTAATTGAATTAATATATGTATAGGTTATACATCTGTATATGTAACAATATTTGTAATATACTTATATTTTATATTCAAATAGATATATGGATAGAGATATAAGCTTTGATTTAGTCATTGTACTCATTGTGACTCTATAAGGTAGAATAGAAATATTTTTATAAGAACCATATTGTAGGCCGTGAAGACGATGTTACTGATTAGAGCAGCCAGTCCACAGAGAGGACAACATGGCTGGCCCCACTATGAGACATGATGCTCCTCAGTGACTAAGGGCGCTACAAGGGACAGCACCGGAGACACAGTGTGCGAACTGCACCTGACCTGATCCCACCTCACTGAGGCAAAGCACTGGGGGAGTGCAGTGGAACAGCAAGGGAATGGAGTGGGAAGATCCCCAGGGAATGCTAAAAGTGGACTTTAGGGCCAGGGCATGGTGCCCCAACAGACTGGACTGGAAAACACTCCTAAAGGCCAACAAACGATCCTTGAACTAACTACAAGCTTTTCTTTCTTGATGTGTTTTCTTTTGTTCTTTGTCAGTGGTTTGTTGTATGTTGTCTGGTTGTATACTGTTGCTTTGTGTTCCTCTGTCTTGTTTTCGTGCATGTTGTTATCTCCACAGGTCTGTCTAAATAAGACAGGCTGGATGAACTACCTGGAGGAAAAACAACGGGACCGACAGTTCCGGGGGGACTTAAGATAGGGGGAGGTAGGGGTAAGGAAGTGGTGTTAACAAACCCAGGGACAAGGGAACAACATGGGACCCAAATTGGTGGTGAGGGGGACAGTGGCAGGACTGGTAGGGAATGATCAAGGGTAAGGTTACATAAAGAAGAGGTATAACTGTAACCCAGATGGGGATGAAGCATGATAGTGGGGCAGGAGGAAAGTCAAGGGAAACAGAGGAAAGAGCTAGGAGGCAAAGGGCATTTATAGAGGTCTAGACAAAGACATATACAGGCAAATATATATATGAGGATGGGGAAATTGATCTATGTGTCTATATTTATAGGTTTAGTATTAAGGTGGCGGAAGGACCTTGGGCCTCTAATCAAGCACTCCTTCAATGCATGAATACTTTCTTTTATTAAATTGGCACTCTATGATGCTGACCCTCCCAACACAACTGCTGAAGCCAAAATGGGTGAACAACTAATGTGGTGAAGAAGGTTGATGGTGCCCGGTTATCAAAAGATAGTGTCTGGGGCCTTAAAGGCTTGAAGAAAAGAAGCTTCCATCTAGCTTAGAAGCAACAAAGCCCACATGGAAGAAAACTCCAGCCTGTGTGATCACATGGTCCCAAAGGGATCATTTATCAGACATCAAAGAACAAAAAAATCATATCATTGGGTGTACACCTCCATGATAATGATCGCTGAGGATAAACGGGTGCATAAGCAAATGTGGCAAAGAAAGCTGATGGTGCCCGGCTATCAAAAGAGAGATAGTGTCTGGGGTCTTAAAGGCTTGAAGGTGAACAAGCGGCCATCTAGCTCAGAAGCAACAAAGCCCACATGGAAGAAGCACACCAGCCTGTGCGATCACGAGGTGCCAAAGGGATCAGGCATAAGGCATCATCAAAAGAAAAAAAAACAGTGAATGAAGAGGGAAGTGCAGAGTGGAAACCCAATGCCCATTTGTCGGCCACTGGAGATCCCCTTACAGAGGGGTCTAGGGGAAGAGATGAGTCAGTCGGTGCGATGTAGCACCGATGAAGAATACAGCTTTCCCCCAGATCCTGGATGCTTTCTTCCCCCCCTCCCCCCAACTACCATGATCTGAATTCTACCTTACAAGACTGGATAGAGCAGAGGTTGTACACTGGTGCATATAGGAGCTGGAGGCACAGGAAATCCAGGGTGTATGATACCATCAGAAGCAGGGGTGTGGGGTGATACTGGGAGAGTGGAGGGTGAGTGGGTTGGAAAGGGGGAACTGATTACAAGGATCCACCTGTGACCTCCCCCCTGGGGGACGGACAAAAGAGAAGAGGGTGAAGGCAGATGCCGGATAGGGCAAGATATGACAAAATAATAATCTATAAATTATCAAGGGCCCATGATGGAGCGGGGAGCAGGGAGGGAGGGGAAAAATAGAGTACCTGATGCAAAGGGCTTAAGTGGAGAGCAAATGCTTTGAAAATGATTAGGGCACAGAATGTACAGATGTGCTTTTTAAAATTGATGTATGTGTATGTATGGATTGTGATAAGAGTTGTATGAGCCCCTAATAAAAGGTTTTTAAAAAAAGAACTATATTGTATTTCTCATAATATGTGGCCGATGTATTAGAACCACTCAAATGGCACTCAAATGCTTAATATAATGCACCACAAGCTGTATGTTTCTGTGAATATATATATATACATACACACACAGACGTATATTTACATTTATAATATAAGATGGGCATGAAACGTTTTCTGGAAAAATTCTCATTTTTACATGGGCTTTGTTTTTTTATGTACCAACTATGTGTTAGAATTCACTTTGAGTGGATTATGACCCAGTTCAACACTTTAGGTCCATGTAAAAATTTACCTGATGTTTTCTGAGACGGTAACTTTTTATTTATTTTTTTAGCTATTGGTGTCTAAAATTTTTTTTTACAATTCTGTATAAATGCTTTATAATCAAATCTAAAGCGAACAGGAAGATATTTCATTTACTGGAAAAGAATAAAATTACCCTGATTCACTGAATAAAATTACTGTGTAGTTTCTAGACTGGTTGTTATATAGTTCATTGATTTTCTTAAATTTACATGTTACTAATATATGCACAAGGCTTTCAAAAAGAAACATCATGGAGTCAGCATGCCCATTCCTCCCTCCCCGCATGCTGCCTAGAAGCAGTCACTTTTATCCAGCTGTTTGAGGTTTTTCTGATTTCATCTCCAAAATTACAGACATTCTCCTGCCTCTATTTCTTGATTAGTCAAAGTCAAATTGTTTACTAATGCTTAGTATGAAAAATTAGGTTTGAGTTCATTTTTCAGCTAATCTTCCCTACTCATTCAAAAAGCAATGCTGTTGAGCACTTGAAATGGGCTAATATGCTGAGAAAGTAAATTTAAGTTAATTTAAATTATATTAATCAGTTTTAATGTTGGCATATTTATTGAACTACACAGTGTCATCCTTTTTCTTTTGAAATTGCCATTTAACATTGTTAGGGTACAGAGAAAACTTAAGGCCTGCTCCCATATCATCTCAATGAAAATAGTGTTAACTCTCAGTGCCTTTAGTCTATTCCGACTAATAAAGACTGCCCCCGTGGGTTTCCAAGACTATACAACTCTTCATTAGAAAGCTCTACCTTTCTTTTTTTCTTAATTTAAATCATTTTATTGGGTGCTCATACAACTCTTAACACAATCCATATATATGTACATTGTGTCAAGCACATTTGTATATTTGTTGTCATCATCATTCTCAAAACATTTGCTTTCCACTTGAGCCCTTGGTATCAGCTCATTTTTCCCCTCCTTCCGTGTTCTCTCCTCCCTCATGAACTCTTGATAGTTTATAAATTATTATTTTATCATTTCTTACACTGCCCGTCTTCCTTCACCCACTAGTAGTTGATGATTTCTAACTGCTGACCTTGTAGCCACTATGCCACCAGGGCTCCTTTGTGTTTACTAGTATTCTCTATTTTATCTGTAGGTTCTACTATCCATTGCAACGGCTACCCAGAATTCAAAGACAAAAATCCCAATGAAGGGGTTTACTGAGGAAGTTAAGAGGTTGTAATGCAAATGAGAACATACTGAAGTACTTTCAGGGCTGCTAATAGATGCCAAAAGGACATACCACTCTGCTGTAAGCCTCAATTCAAACGCGTTAAGCTCAAGATCAGTGGATCAGCACACCCAGATACCTGAATTACGTGCCCCCAAGTACCCCATTGCAGTGTGAGTCCAAGGCACTTGGTTTTAATTGCTCTGGGGGCTACTAAATCATTGTTTCATGCTCTGTCTCTTGGCTCTGCTGCTGCTCTGATGCAGTAGCTGTCTTATGAATCTGGGCAGTTCACTGTCAGAGATCTTGGGCCCAGAGAATGTTCTCCACTCTTGGTTTTTGCTGGAATTGAGATGTCCCTCCTTCTCGGATAGCTCATTTTAGGTGCAGCGGAATGGCATTCCAGGAAGTCATGTGGACAATCACTCACTTGTGAATCCTATCACTTCCTTGGATCCACGTGATTCTGTAACCATCACCCTGAGATCTTCCTGTATCTCACTTCACCTTTCTACATCGGTCTTTGACAGTATGAGTCTGAAGAGGGCTCTGATTAGCATTGAACCAGGGCAGCTCTAGCCTGTCCTACAGGGTCACTATGGGCTGGCATCGACTTGATGGCAGTGAGTGAGAGTTCCTGTTAGATGTCATGGAGTTGGTTCCGATCAGGTCAGCGAGGTCGTGCTTTTTATCTTTCAGGATTCCTATCACTATCGTCCACAGGATCCTTCTGCACCATGGAAAAGCATGCTTAAGAACCGGGGTACGCACTCCGGGCTCTGCACGGCAGAATGACACACCAAAGCTCCAGGACCGTCGTGTGGCTCGCGGCGGCGGCTCGGGCTCCTTCCCTCCCCCACCTTGGAGAGTGGCTGCGGTGACTCGGAACCACAAAGCCGGGCGCGTCCGGGAGACGCCGCAGCTCCCAGCGCAGGCTGCACCTGGGGCTCTGAGTTGAGCCCCTCAGAAAATTCACCGCGGCGGCCGCCCGCTCCGCCTCCCCCCTCCCTTCCCTTCCCCTCTTCCGAGGGTAACTTTTTAATAGAGTATAAGGCCTTAGGTTTCTCCCTTGGAACACGTGGTTTAGGACTCCCGACCTTGTGACTAGCAGGCAATATTCAAAAAGCAATTGGCAATTAAAATAATCTTTGAAGTTTTCCATAGCAGTAACATGCACAGTTTATAAGTAGAAGATCAAGTTAAAAACTATGGGGCACAGCGCAGATGTAACACTAAAGATGAAAAGGGGACATTTTTCTTTTTCCTTTACCACTACACCAGGTGAATAGGTGCTGGCTACTAAGTCATAGTGCTGTTGAAATGAACAAAGTTGATTGCCAACTTATGATGAGGTAATCTAGGTTCAAAAAGTTTAGCATTCTCCAAAAACATTTTATGTAGCACTCCACTCTAATTCTTTGTCAGTATAATTTCAAATGGACAAAAGAGCAGTGGTTGAATATGTGTAGAGCGTGTGTTGATTATCTACAGATAGTTATTTTTACATCATATATAACAACTGATCTTTACTTATTTATAATATATTATACATAACAACATAGCTCTACATGTACATGTAAAGATATGGTATTATAGATGGTAAGACAATATTGGCTCAGAGTGGCTTATCTGTAAGTATTTAAAAAGGAGCTCACCAAAGCATTTATTCCTTAGAGTCACTGGCAGGTTCTGAATTGCTACATTTGTTATTAGCTGAGTGCTTAATCATCAATCATCTACACTTACACTACATGTATTAAAATTACAAAATACTAGCTTCGGTCTCTTTCTGAACATATAACATCCTTCCAACTCAATTCTGGAGCATTGCTCTCTCAAGTAAATTAGACTCACTTCAAAAGTGGGTTCATGTATTCTTGCTTTTATACTTCCATGAAAGTTACAGATTCTTTGTAATATGGAGGCACTTGTATAATTTTTCAAGAATCTTATTACATGTTCATTGTGTAGTTTTTCTTAATCATTAACATTTGAGAAGCAGAACCAATTATGTATATTGAAGTTCACAGTATGAAACAAAAATGAACAGCATTATACACAGACAAGAAGTAGCTATGAGAGAAGAAATACTTTGTCATGTAAATATTTATTGATGTTTTGGCCATGTTCAAAGAGAAATTGGCAATTGAAGATTAAGAACAGTAGCATATATATATATAGTTTATAATTAGATAAAATTTAAAAGCTATGGTGCAAAAGGCAGGTGTTACAGTAAAGATGAATGAGGTTTCCTTTTCCTTCATGAACACAGGTGCTGTAGTAATGTCAAAAAGTATTCAAAACACAAGGGCAGGCATTTGTGCAGAATGTTCTTGGGCAATTGAGACTTTTTCTTACAGATTTTTCAAGTAAACTTTCTTCCATGAAAATTTGGCCAACGCTTTCGTGACAGTGATCCTGAATGAATTTTCTGCCCTCTCCCCTGGCATTTCTCTTATTGCTCTAAGCGAACAAAATAGGTCTTACCAACATACTGCTCCTGACAGGAAAAAGAAGTCCTATTAACATTTCACTGAAGTGGTTTCAATACTTTGATTTTTCAAGATTTCAAAAAATATGCAGGTGTGAATAATTTGAAAAATCAATGACCTTTTCCCTTTCAAATGTTTAATAAACACACTAATACTTTGTTGTGCTGATAACTGGAACACCAAAAATTTTGTATTGACACCCTGGTCTGGGGGTGAAAAATGAGGCTTTGTATGTTTTTAGCAACATGGTGCTCTTCTTATGTCACTGTATCAGATAATACTCCATTATGATTCATCTGTATGTCAGTGGCTTATATTCCAGGAGTGGAACACTTCTTCCTACTACTGATCTGCTCAGTTTGGAAGTTCTGCAGATACCAGTTTACCATGGGTAGTACTGCTAGTAATTGAAATACTTGTGTAGCTTCCATAATAAAATCATGGAAGTTTAATATTGTGCAAAACTGACAAAGTAGTGGCAGACTGTAGAGATGTGTGATCATGGGAAACTTTGGATATAATCAGAACTGAGATAAAATTTACTGTCATATTTAACCAGGCATCCCTTATCCCAGTGACTGAGGCAATAATCACTTATATTTGGTAAATAATGCATTAATTTGAAATAAGCTATTCATACCTACTATTGCTAAGTTCTTGAAGGTCTCCACCATCACTTCTCTGTAGAGTTGCTTCTGAGAAACATCCAGCAATGCCCATTCTTCTGCGGTAAAATCCATGGCCACATCCTCAACAGTCACAGAGTCCTAACATAGCCCACACAATCAGCTTCATCAGTGGACTAAGCATTCAAATATTTATGAAAAGAAAGATGCGGCTTAAAGTTCTGATCAACTTTCATTTCATAAGGATTTAGCAAATGGTTGTGTGTTCCATAAAGTATACCTTTGGGTTTAGTCATTATTCTCATTCTTGAATGATCTACATTCACCTCTCCAAAGATTTCAAATTATCTCATAGACTCATCATTATGAACACCATTCATAATTTTTGTGCAAAATTTCCATTACATTTAAGCCCCTTTTCTACTAACTTTGTGACACTTCCACCAGTTAATTACATAGCAAACATCACTTCCAATGTGGACTGTCCAATGCCAGTCTATGTCCTTTTGTAATAGTTTATGATACAAACTCTACTATAAACACCATCATCTACATTATAATTTTTCTGTGTGTGGGTGTGGAGCAACACCTTCCATAGCAAATATATATATTTATGAACAAGTGAATTTTGTATTAACAATTAAATACTGAAACTGGAAACTTGTTTATTTTTTTAGGCATCTTAACCATTTGAGGAGCTGTCATATCCTCAAGAAATGGAGGAGCTGACGCTTCCCTTTCTCTTGTGTCATCTCTTCCGAGATAAAAAAGAAAAGGTATAACGATGGTTATGCCAAGAAAGCCTTTGTCCCCATGCACAGTATTGGCTGCATGAACTGTGCCTGCTGTGAGCCCAGAGACAAGGCCATTAAGAAGTTTGTAATAGGAAACAGTGGAGACCACAGCCTTCAGAGACATTTCCATAGCAAGTGCCTTAGCACATGTGCTTCCTAACTATGTGATGTCACATTATTGTGTGAGTTGTGCTATTCACAGCAAGGTTGTCAGGATCCAGTTACGTGAAGCCCAGAAGGTCCAAACCTTCCCATCCTGTTTTAGACCTACAGGTACTGTCCCACAACCATCTCTAAAGCCTAAGCAAAGATTAGAAGCTGAAAGAAAACAAACCAGAAAAAAATGGAAATTGTTCTTTAAAATCAAAAGAAAGGAACAAGTTGCATAAAAAATTCAAATGTACTGTGCAGTATTATTGATAAATGTTTCAATAATTGACTGAAAATTAATATGGTTAAACAAGCACATTTAAATTTGGAAATTGTGCTCCCAAATTGGAAAACAAGTACTTGTCCGCAGACTGGTGGATATGCATATTAATGTGAATTATACAAAAGAGACATTGAAATTGACCTTCAAATTTTCAACTATTATTATGACCCAAATATAAAATGATATTGAAAATAACTCTAAAACACCTTTAATTCTAGATCAATGGTACTGCCAGGAAAGAACCCAAAATGGATTGAGAAGAACTTCTGGAATGTGAACTTCTGATATTTGTGGTGTTATCAGATGGTAAGATCATAAGATAAGACCATAAATATGCTGGTCTGTCTTGGTACTTATAAGAATCCTTAATGTGAAAAATAGTGGAAGCTATTCAAACAGAACAATAGGGTGTTGTTGGGTAATTTAAAAATTAGTAAATATACTGTACACATTGACTTTTTTAAATCTGAAAAACCACATAATAATGCAGTTTCAAGGTGGAAGAAAATCAAATTAATAACTTGTGACAAACAGATATTTCTAGATGAAAGTGAATAGAATGTAAAGAAATTACTAATGAAGATCCAAGACTATAGATGAGTACTGATTCAAAAATGGAACAAAGAAAATAAAATCCTCACAACTGATCCAATAAGCAGCATCCTAATAGTTTGAGCATAATTTTAAATCAAGATTTGTATTTTATGTAAAAGGGACTCAGGGAAAAAGCTACTGTATACAAACATTCCTGGGGTGAGGTCCAGGTAGTATGGCAGGGGAAAGACCATACCTAGGGATACATATGGAAGCCAACTAAATAGGGAGCAAAAAGAAAAAAGAGACATGGGTAGCAGGAGAACAGGGCACTAACCCACCCAAGGGGAGAGTATTGTTTATATTTACACAGGGAAAGAGGGACCAGACTTCAACTCGGTTCTCCATTATGTGACCACAACATAATGGCATGAAACTGGGAACCAAGAGAGGTTAGAGGGGCCGGCTCCAATCCCAACTACATGGACAGTCTCCCCTCCCTGAGAAGAATTTACTTTAGAGGACCGCACTGAAGCTACAGTTCAGGGAGAGGGGCATGTCTGATCGGAGCACAAAAAGAGCAAATGAAGGGTGAGGAAGAGAGAGTGGAGCCCATGCTGGCCCACCAAGCCCTGAGGATGATATTCCAGCTCAGAGCAGCCAATGCGCAGAGAGGACCATAGGGCCGGCCCCACTAAAAGGCATGACATCCCTTACTGATCCACAGCACTATGGGGGACAACACTGGAGACAGTGTGAGAATTGTGCCCAATCTGACCCCAACACACCGAGGCAAAACACTGAAGGCATGCAACAGAACAGCAAAGGGAGCAGAGCAATGCAGTCCCAAAGGAATATCAAAAATAGACTTTGGGGCCAGGGAGTGGCACCCCATTAGACTCCACCAGAAAATATTCCTAAAGGTCAACAAACAGACTTTGAACTATTTACAGCAGTAGTTCTCAATCTTTCTAATGCCACACCCCGCTAATACAGTTTCTCATGTTGTGGTGACCCCCCAACCATAAAATTATTTTTGTTGCTACTTCATAACTGTAACTTTGCTATTGTTATGAATTGAGCAACCCCTGGGAAAGGGGACCTGACCTCCCAAAGGGGTCACAACACACAAGTTCAGAACTGATTTATAGGTTTTTCTTTTTGTTGTTTTGTTTCTTTTGTTGCTTTGTTTTGCTCTGTTTTTTTTTTTTGGGGGGGGGGTGCATATTATCTTCTCTGCAGGTCTATCTAGATAAGATAGGCAGGACAAACAATCTGGAGGTAAAAACTACGGGACTGAGAATTCCAGGGGTAAATGGAAGAGGGGAAGGTGGGGGAAAGGAAGTGGGTGTTAAGAAAGCCAGGGGCAATGGAACAACAAGTGATCCAAAATCAATGGTGAGTAGTGGGTGGGAGGCCAGGTAGGGTTTGATCAAGGGCAATATAACTAAGAGGAATTACTGAAACCCAAATGAAGGCTGAGAATGAGAGTAGGACAAGAGGAAAGGAAAAGGAAATAGATGAAAGAACTAGGAGGCAAAGGGTATTTGTAGAGGTCTAAATACAGGCATGTACATATGTAAATACATTTATATATGATGATGTACACATATAGGTTTAGTATTAAGGTAGCAGATGGACATTGGGCCTCTACTCAAATACTCCCTCAATGCCAGAACACTTTGTACTATTAAACTGGCATTCCATGATGCTCACCTTCCTGATAGAATCAGTGAAGAAAAAGCGGGTGCATAGCAAATGTGGTAATGAAAGTTGAAGATGCCCGGCTATCAAAAGATACAGCATCTGGGGTCTTAAAGACTTGAAGATAAACAAGCTGCCATCTATCTCAGAAGCAATAAAGACCAAATGGAGGAAGCACATCAGCCTTTGTGATCATGAGGTGTCAATGGGATCAGGTATCAGGCATCAAAGAACAAAAAATCTTATTGTGAATGAGGGGGAGCTTGGAGTTGAGACCTAAGACCCGTCTATAGGTAACTGGACATCCCCTTACAGAAGGGTTGTGGGGATGTAACCAGCCAGTCAGTGTGCAGTATACCAATGAAGAAACATACAACTTTCCTCTAGCTCTTTATTCTTCCTCTCCCCTACTACCATGATGATCCCAGTTCTGCCTTAAAAATCCGGCTAGACCAGAGGATGTACACTGGTACAGATAAGAACTGGAAACGGAATCCAGGAGAGATAAACCCCTCAGGATGAATAATGAGAGTAGCAATATCAGGAGGGTAAGGTGGGGAAGAAAGGGGGAACCAATCACAAGGATCTACATATAACTCCCTCCCTGGTGCATGGGACAGTATAAGACATGAAAAATAATAATTTATAAATTATCAAGGGCTCATGGGGATGGGGGGAGGGACAAAAAATGAGCTGATACCAAGGGCTCAAGTGGAAAGAAAATGTTTTGTGAATGATGATGGTGAAAATGTAAAATGTGCTTGACACAATGGAGGTATCTATGGATTGTGATGAGTTGTATGAGGCCCCAATAAAATGATTAAAAAAAAAGATTTTTATTTTATTTGGATCCATAATCCTTGGCAACACTGTCAAGAAACCAAAACACATAATTTATTGGAGAAATTACTGGAAAGGACCCACTTAAAGTGTTGAAATCAACAGTGCCACTTTGGGTCTGAGGGGTGCTTGGCTCAAGCCAGACCATGGTATATTCATTACAACATATCCATTTTTTAAAAAAATGGACAATGAGTAAAACTATACATTAATTTCTTTTAGTTTTTTGTTATTTGTGCAGAATATTGAATACACCACAGACAGGAAGAAGTATAAACAAATCTATCTTGGAAGGAGCACTAATGAAACATTTGGCTGCTAACTTCTCAGTCAGTAGTTCGAAACTTCCAGGCACATCACTGCAGAAAAATAAGGCTTTCAATTCCAACACATAGTTCCAGTGTAAGAAACTACAGGGACAGCTCTACCCTCCCCTTTTTGGTTGTTAGGAGTTGTTGTCCTCTCTATCACAGTGAGTTTCTATTTTTTGTTTTTTGTCTCTGAAGAAGTACAGGAAAAATGTTATTAAAAAGCAAAGATGTTAGGCATCATTCCCTTACATAGGACATATCACAGGAATGGAATAGTCCAGAGAAAAGGACATGATTGCTTTTTGACAAAAAATAAAACCACCTTCAATGGCCATATTTTAACAATAGGGTGTATTTTAACAACACGGGGGCTAATTATGTCAGGCATTGTGGAGATAGTGAAAGACTAGGCAGGATTTCCTTCTGCTGTGCAAAGGATCATTGTGAGTGAGGAGTGGTTCTACCAGCCCAAGTATCACCATCAATAAAAAATATTTCCCACATATTGACCAACTGGATACATTGTCATCAGATTCATTCTTTTAATGAAGCCATGAAAGGATTAAATTTCTAATCCGTGAAAGAGCTCAATCTTCCATTTTTAGAAATCTATACAAAATGTTTCACTGCACGAAGGGAATAAAGAAAACTGTAGGGTTGGAGAAATGGTGACACTGGACAACCTGATAATCCATGTCCTCTGGTAGAACTTTCTATCCAGACTCTACTCAGAAAGTTCTGTTGCCCGTCCCAATGAACCAAGTCTCAAACTGGGATGTGGACACCTTACATAACCAACTCTAAGTCACATAAGGAAGATCATCAGTAATCCAGTGCATCATACCATATATACATTTCATAGCAATAGCTATCGTGAAGCTTTATAAAGCCCAGTCTTCGTTCCCCTCCCCTGTCATGCTCTTACATTAGTGTCAACCCTCAGGTAATGGACATAGTATTCTCAAGAAGTCTTATCTAACCTTTATGTGTATAATAAAATATACCAGGGCTCTTTAATACTCACCATTTTGTAGCTCAAGCGTCCTGTAGTCAAATTATTGTATTCTCTAAATACAAGAAGCAGGAGTCTAGGGAGTTTGGAGTTGGCTGAATGAATTTAGTTCACAGACCAGCCAAATGCTGAAATCTTTTCTTCTAGTGCGTAAATGTGAAAGATCGTATTCCCAGATTTTTAGCTCCCTCAACTGGACAGTCTCTTTCTCTGGCAAGTCTGTGATCTGAAACATAGTAGTAGATAATGTTGAGTAAGGCATGTCAGTTTCTTGTCCTGCACTTCTTACCCTAAGTGGTGCCTCTTGGCCTCCAACCATGTTCCAATCTGAGTGTATTTGCATTAAATACAGGACCCACTCTAAATTTAGGGCGCATACTTCTTCAGCTCCCCTTAGTTGATATTCATGTGAGACCAGGTATTTATTCATCTTAGAGAATGAATGAATTCCAGGTCTTCCCAAAATGAAAACTCAATCTGAAGTACTGTATAGACTTGGGAGTTAAATGTTTAGGTTGATGGTTGATCTTTATTGTTAAAGGTTGACCTAGAGCATTAAATCACACAGATACATTTCATATCACCTTAGGTGATTTTTCAGGCACAACATATGATTTCAGTCCAAGTCAATGAACTCATTGTGTCAATTGTTTTTGTGCCATAAAAACACTAGTATTGTACTTAAAAATAATTTAGAAAAATATGACATGTGATTGATGATTTTGTTGCTGTTATTTCCTGCGCACAATTTCCAGTAACAGTTTTTAAAACCATTTTATTGGGGGAGGGTCATACCACTCTTATCACAATCTATACATCCATCCATTATGTCAGGCACATTTGTATATTTGTTGCCATCATCATTCTCAAAACATTTGCTTTCTACTTAAGCCCTTGGCATCAGCTCTTCATTTTTCTCCTCCCTCCCTGCTCTCCCTTCCCTCATGAACCCTTGATAATTTATAAATTATTATTTTGTCACATCTTACACTGTCATCTTCTTTCACTCACTTTTCTATTGTCCATCCCTCAGGGAAGAGTTTATATGTAGATCCTTGTAAGTGGTTCCCCATTTAGAATGATTTCTTTCCATTTACGTTTTACTTTATTTTTTTGACGCATTATCTGAAAGTAACACAAACAACCTAACCTGGGAAGATTTATAAAGAAAATTCCCCCAATATTTTAATGATCATTTAACTAAAAAAAGTAATTATTTATATGTATTTTGAGTAGTTGTCACACACTTGTTCATGTTTCTTTCTTTCCCACTACATCATCCAGCTAATTGCTATACTTTTATTTCTTGATATCAATGTAAATGATTCTCTCATCGTGACATTCCAACACATTGAGTTTTTCATCAAAGTTTGTCCTGCTCCAAGCCCCTTGCATCCCATGGATACTGTACAATATCTACACTGTGTGAACAAATGCGCACGGTAGGGGGAGCCCATTTAGAAACCCATAGTAATAGAGTGTGATACCACAATAGAGTGTGGTAACCAGTGCAAGTTGTTTTAGAGGTGGACAACAAGAGATAAAAGGAAATAAGCAGGGAATACTAGAGGGGACTTGGTTAAGGCAGAGACAACCTTAACAAGAAAATAAGCCAAGAGGGAGGTGTATTTTCTATTCTCTAAGGCTCTTGTGTTTAAGGATGTCCAATGTTAAAGCTTTTGTGAAAGACGGCACACTACAGACAAGGTGTAGGTGTAGGTAGATTGATGATGCTAAGAGTCAAGGTGAATGAGGCAAGACTCTTAAAAGTACCTGAGATGAGGGAAGGTAATGGATGGTGTAATCACTCTGTTCCTGGCTGGGGAGGGGAATTGAAAAGCCCTAGACTGTAGGCACAAGGTGGTTAGCAGCACGGTGGAACTGCAGTCTGAGGTCTTGTGACTAGCTCTTAGAAGGTTTCTGCAAGCCTGGAGTTATGACCACTTTTAGACAGCAGTTGAAGCAACATCAATATAGTTGAGAGGAATTACTATGAGGTAGAAGAAGGGCAAGCATGATGGTGGGGTAGGGAGGAAGGTAAAAGGAAACAGAGGAAAGATCTAGGAAGCAAAGCTATGGATAGTGGTATAAGCATAGGTCTGTACATATGTAAATACATTAATTCTTAAGAATAGAGGTCTTGACCTACATACATATATTTATAAGGACATACAATGAGATAGTAGATGGACTTTGGGACTCTGCTCAAGCCCTCACTGAATGCAAGACCACTTTGTTCTAACAACCTGACATTCTGTGATGCTCACCATACCAGCATAATCACTGAAGACAAAATGGGTGCATAAGCAAGTGTTGTGAAGAAGGAGGGTAGTGCCTGGCTATCAAAAGAGATACCACCTGGGGTCTTAAGGGCTTGAAGTTTAAAAGTGGTCATCTAGTAGAGAACCAATGGGCCCACATGGAAGAAGCACATCATCCTGTGTGATCATGAGATAGGGTAATAGACTTCAGAAGACCACAAACAAGCAAAATAAAAACCACCATATTGTTGAGAATTAGAGGGGTTGTAGTAGAGACCCCAAATCCATCTGTAAACAATGGGACATTTCCTTACAGAAGGGTCACACTGAAGGGATGAAATAACCAGGGCACAGGATAGCACTGAAAAAACCCAAATATTATTCTGGTTCCTTGAGGCTTCCTCACACCCCACTATCATGACTCCAGTTCTGCCTTTCCCTGTAGGGTAGACTGGAGCCTGTGCGCCGGTACAGAAAAGAGATAAGAGTTCGTGACATATGGAATCCAGGAACAGGAATGGGGAGTATTGATACCAGTAGGGGAGAGAAAGGCAGGGATGGGAGGGGAATGAGGGGGAGCCAATCACAATGATGGACACATACCCACACACACATACCCCGGGGACAAAAACAGAAACCATGGGGGAAGCGAGAGAGCAGTCTGTGCAAGATATGAAAATAACAATAATTTAATATTTTTCAAGGGGTCACAGGAGTTGGGGGAGAGGAAGAGAGGGAAAAGGGGGAGCTGATAGCAAGGTATCAATGGAAAGTAAACGTTTAAAAACGAGTGATGGCAACATATGTACAAATATTCTTGATACAATTGAAGTATGGATTGTTACAATAGCCCCCAATAAAATTATCTTTTAAAAAAGTACATGAGATGGATTAATGAAAGAGATGACTTATCATCCATTTGGTCATCTTGGACTAGAGCATGGGTTTCAAGCTAAGTAATGTTGACAGATGGCAAACAACACAAACTGGGAGAGGGCTGATTGCCTTGGGTTCTAGGACATCGCATGCATAGTTTTGTTTTTTTAGGGAGAAGGGATAAGCTAGTGTCTGGGCTGGAGCTTGTGAATCATGCTTAACCAGGAATGTGGAGCGAAGAAAACAAAATGAGTGTGGTGGGGAGAGGCTATGCTTCGATAAAGGAGGGCAGCATTAGTCAGAATGGTTAGTTGGATATTGTTGACACCACCCTTTTGCAATCCTCCAAGTGTTCCTGAAGGCAGAGGGGTGTGAGGTTGTAGTTATAAGATAAAGGGTGAGGGTTAGGGCCCCTCTGAAACTGATCTGCAAGTCATGCTAATAGATAGATGCACAATTTGTTTTAGACCGTCTTGTGCCCAGTCACTATGCATTTCTGGAATCTCAGCATCAACATTCCTCTAGGTCTTAAGGACAGCCTTCCATCTCAGGGCTCTGAGACAAGGTGGTTTCAGTGAAAGGTGGGATTCCAGGTCCCTCCTTGATTAATATTCTTAATCTAAGCTTGATTAAGTATTAACTTCTAGAAAGACTGCTAGCTTATGGAAAATTACAAAACAACTAAAAGGTGATAATAAGGTCAATAGATCAATAGATGCATTATACTGGATAAATCTTCCTAACAAGGCCTCTTTAGAGTGTTGAAAAGCAATGATGTTACTTTGAGGACTAGGTTTATCTGACCCAAACCATGGCATTGCCAATTACCGCATATGCATATAGAAGTTGGACATTGAATAAGGGAGAAATAAGAATCAATATGGTTAAATTGTAATGCATGGGCCTTCAGATAGACAAACAAATCTGTCTTGGCAGAAGTAAGGTCAGGGTCCTAGTTAGAGGTTAGGAGGTGAGAGTTCACATTAAATAATTTGGACATGTTGTCAAAAGTGACCAGTCCTTGGAGAAGGATATTTTGTTTGGTAAAGGGGCAGTGAAAAATAGGAATCCCTCAACTAAATGGATTGATACAGTGACTGAAGCAATAGGTTCATCCTAATTTGTTAGGATGCTGCAGGGGTTAGCAGTGTTTCATTCCCTTGTGCACAGGGACTCAATCAGAACTATCAACAACAAGAGCCTCAGAAATTACTAATCAACACCCAAGGCATGCACAAAATGCTAAATAGTTATGTTTACAAAAGTTATTTCCATGGTATCACATGCCCAAAAACTCAGGAGACATTCACTAGAATTTAAGCCCTAGTTAAAAAGAAGGAATGGGCCCTGCCCACTCACTGCCTTCTTCCCTCTGCCTTCCTTCCCCGCTGTGTGACGCCTCCTCGTACAGGCCGGAGCCCAGAGCCATGGCCTCGGGCGACACCCTCTACAACGCCATGGACGGCTCAGAGATGCTGGCCGAGATCATGGAGCTGCATGAGATCGAGGTGGAGACCATCCCGGTGGAGACCATCGAGACCATGGTGGTGGGCGAGGAGGACAAGGACGGGGGCGACCACAGTGGCGGGGGTGGCCATGGGCACGCCAGCTACTACCACCACCACCACCGCCGCCGCCCATGATCGTACTATGGCCGCAGGTCGCTAAGGTCACAGGTCACCGACGACCTGAGCCAGGTGCACCACCACCAGGAGGCGATCCTGGTGCAGACGTGTGAGTTGGTGGTGGGCGCAGAGGAAGGCTTCGAGGGCCAGATCCCAATCCCAGTTCCAGCGCCGGCCAGCGTTGGCAACGAGGACGATGAGGACTACATCGAGCAGACCTGGTCACCGTGGAGGCGGCGGCAGCAACAGCTCTCGTCGGGCGGCGGGGGTGATGCGGGCAACAAGAAGTGGGAGAAGCAGGTGCAGATCATTCAAGATGCTGGAGGACCCGTTCTCCGTCACTCTATGGTAGTCAGATGAAAAAAGGTCTTGACCATGAGACTGGTTGGGGAGCAGATCATTGGGGAGAACTCCCCTCCTGACTACTCGGAGTACATGACGGGAAAGATGCTCCCGCCTGGAGGGATCCCTGGCATCTACCTCTTGGACCCCGAACAGCTGGCAGAATTTGCCAGAATGAAGCCAAGAAAAATTCAAGAAGCTGATGCTCCGAGAACAATAGCTTGCCCTCACAAAGGCTGCCCGAAGGTGCTCAGGGACAACTCAGCCAGGAGGAAGCACCTGCACACCCACGGCCCCGCGTCCACGTCTGTGCCGAGTATGGCAAGGCTTTTGTCAAGAGCTCAAAGCCAGACAACACCAATTGCTTCGTACTAGAGACAAACCTTTTCAGTGCACGTTGGAAGGCTGTGGGAAGCGTTTTTCCCTGGATTTCAGTTTGTGCACAGACGTGCAGATCCACACGGGAGACAGGTCCTAGGTGAACAAGAAGTTTGCTGAGTCGACTAACCTGAAATATCACATCTTAATACACGCCAAGGCCAAAAACAACCAGTGAGACACCATGAGAAGGAAGCTCCTTCTCAGCCCCAGAAGCCTCTTCCAGAAGTGACTGGAAGACAACGTGCCTCTCCTTTGTATATTGTTTCTAGGAAAGAATTTTAAAAAGGAATCCTACACACCTAAGGGACATGTTTTGATAAAGTAGTAAAAATTAAAAAAAAATAAACCAAGGCTTATTAAGATGACATTGCTAAGATACTCTATCTTGCTATCTAATCATGTTTCAAAAACAAGGTGTTTTTGTAAAGTGTGGTCCCAGCAGGAGAACAATTCATGAACTTCACATCAAAAGACAATTCTTTACATGACAGTGCTAAAAATGGGACTTCTTTTCACATTTTTAAAATATAGATCTCACCTGTTTTTCCCAAACTGGGGGTTAGTGACTATTTGTCTGTCAAGGGGAGTGTAAATCATGTAGTCTTCCAAAATGAGGAGTCAGCTGAAAGATCAGAGGGTTCAGCCAGTGCCTGGGATCAATGATAGTTCAATGAGTTTTAGGTTGCTTGCAAGGGATATAATCAATTGAGTTGAAATAAAATTCCAGGAGAAACTTCTAGCATAATCAGACCATAGATTAAAGATTAATACAGAGTACTGTGATGGTATGAATAAATACTGCTTTACTATTTGGTAGTTTACGTTCAAGTAATTGAGTGTAAATATAACAATGGTTGTGAGACAACACTTACCACTACTTCAATACTTTCTTTTTTTAAAATCATTTTATGCGGGGTTCATACAACTCTTATCACAATCTATATATACATCCATTGTGTCAAGCACATTAGCACAGTTGTTGCCATCATCATTCTCAAAACATTTTCTTTCTACTTGAGCCCTTGGTTACTAATACTTTCTATCAGACCAATAAATATTCTGACACCAATGTCAGATAATGATACTGCAAGAAAACTGTAACCCAATACTGATAATGGATATACACTAAAAATTCTTTAAAATATTTGGAACAGATTCAGACAACATATTAAAATGATTATATACCATGATGAATTGAAATTTGTCCCAGAGCATATTTTACATGGAAAATAAGCACTGTAATAAACCCACTGACAGAAAAGAGGGTCAACTGTCTAAGTAGGCACAGAAAACAAAATAGGAACATTAAAAAAGTCAAAGGCATTGGCTTCTACTCAAGTCCTCCCTCAATGCATATATTTATAGGTTCAGTAGTAGGGTAGCAGGTGGACATTGGGCCTCCTTGCCGAGATTCCCTCAATACAAGAGCACCTTGCTCAGCTAAACGGTCATTTCATGATACCCACCTTCCCAACATGATTGCTGAAGACAGACACATGCATAAGCAAATGTGGTGAAGAAAGTTGATGGTGCCCGGCTATTAAAAGATATAGTGTCTGGGGTCTTAAAGGCTTGAAGACAAACAAGCGGCCATCTAGCTCAGAAGCAACAAAACCCACAGAGAAGAAGCACACAGCCTATGTGAACACGAGGTGTTGAAGGGATCAGGTAGCAGACACCAAGGAACAAAAACGACCATTGTGTGATCTCCTTCCCCACATAAATGCTGAAGACGAGTGTATACATAAGTAAGTGTGGTGAAGAAGGCTGATGGTGCCTGGCTATTGAGAGATATAGCATCTGGGGACTTAAAGGCTTGAAAGTAAACAATTGGCCATCTAGCCCAGAAGCAACAAAGTCCACATGGAAGCAGCACACCAACATGTGTGATCATGAAGGGCCTAGGGGATCAGGTTTCAAGCCATAAAGGCAGGGGAAAAATTAAAATCATGAATGAGGGGAGCGTGTAATGGGGACCCAATGCCCATCTGTAGACAACTGGGCATCCCTTACAGAGGGGTAGTAGGGAAGAGATGATTCACTCAGGGTTCAGTGTAGCAATAAGGAAGTACAGATGGGAACTGGAAACACAGGGGATCTAGGACAGATAAACCCCTCAAGACCAAGGGTGAGAGTGGTGATACCAGGAGGGACGGTGGGCTAGAAAGGGGTAACCGATCTCAGAGATCTACTTATAACCTCCTCTCTGGGGGATGGACAACAGGAAAGTGGGTGAAGGGAGACACCAGGCACTTTAAGATAAGATAAAAAATAATAACATAAATTATTAACAGTTTATGAGGGAGGGGGAGGGAAAAAAGGAAAATGAGCTGATTCCAGGAACACAAGCGGAAGGCAAATTTTGAGAATGATGAGGGCAACGAATGTATAAGAGAGCTTTGCACAATTGATTTATGTATGGATTGTGATAAGAGTTGTATGAGCCCAAATAAAATTATTTAAATAAAAAAATATTTGGCTCCATGTCTCTTGGAAATTCCCGTGAGCTAAAATCTTAAGCTCACAAGACATACTGCAAGTAGGAGCGCTATCTTCACCCACAAGCTGGAAAGGGGTCAATTCCAGGGACACCCTGTGTGTCCAGTGACAGGAACTCCCACTCACAGCACACTGGGGCTCTCCACTTCTGAAGACCTAAGTCCTCGAAGAGTTACTCCTGATAACAACAGCAGGCCACACTCTCTCTGATGCTGGCCTGGAAATAAATACCTTTGAGTTCAACCCCAGGGATTTCCAGAGGCAAAATGCAATGTTCCTCCTTTGTAGGAAGCATCCGGCTGATCAAGGTGTTTACTAATGGGTGACTATTTAGTCCCCTGCGTCTCTGTGTCTCTGCAGACAAAAGCATTGCAAAATGACTTGTTATTTGTGACTTTGCTGCTAAAAGCATTGAGGGATAACTCAGTTATTTACGATCTCTTTGAGACTCTCTTGAATCTTGCATATCTGTGTGATTGTCTTTGAACCTAGTGCTTTTATTCTAAGGTTAAGAAACTGTGACTAGTTAAGTAACATTTGCATAGATAAGAGTTTAGGAATGTTTAAGTTCTTTGATGTTTGTTTTGTAACCAATTCCCTTGTGTAAGAAGAGTATAAAAACCAAGCTTCAAATATACACGAGACTCCATTCCATCAGAGTGGAGTTCTCCTGATCCCATACTTTGTATATATCTCTTTCTTTTCCTTTCATCCGCACGCCTCATTTCAGACCCAGTTTGATGCATAATAGCTGGTCTAATCCCCGAATTAATGGCGCCCAACGTGGGGCTTTGAAAACAAAGGATCTCGTGATGGACACCACTGAGAAGCAAGGTCGTGAATCTTTACAGAAAAAATTAAGGGAAAGTGGTGAAAAGTCGGGCGTAATAAATGATGGGACAGGTTTCTAGTAAATGTATGTATGTATGTATGTAAATATGCTTCAAAATATGTTAAAAGCCAGAGGAACAAAAATAAACTACCAAAGATTAGAGAAGTTTTCAGATTTTGTGGTTAAGATATGTCCTTGGTTTGCTGAGGAAGGGACTGTAAATATTGTAACTTGGCAAAAAATAGGGCAACTGTTGAAAGATATTGCTAATGGACCTAGTAAGGTTCCCAGAGACACGTTTAGTCTGTGGAATTTAGCTAGGCATGAGGGACTTCTGGGGGGTGGGGGGGAGAATAATTTGTTTGCATGCTCAAACAAAATTGAAAGAAAAGTTGCTGCTGAGCCTCCAGCTCCTCCCCCTCCACCACTGAAGCCACTGGAAAGTGAATCTGAGGCTTTTGAAAGCCAGGATGAGGAACCCCTTGATCCTGGCATGCTGAGCAGTCAGAGGACGAGTCGGAGCAGTTGGAAGACTAGTTAGTACATTGTTATTATGATGAAGACGTAGGAATTTTTGCCTTTTCTGAGAAGCTTCAACCTGAGACCCCTTGCAGGAGACTCTGAAGTCCTGCTGGGATGAAACAAAGGCCGTAGACTGGGAGCAAGAGTATGAGTCATTAGCAACATAACAGGGAGTAAATTTAGGAATTCCAGGATGTTATCCAGTTAGAGGACAGAATGCTCAAGGACGGGCGAATGTTCCCCCCATTTCATTCGAAACTGTAAGATTTAAAAACTGCTTGTTCTCAATATGTTTCTGTGGCTCATTTTACTATGAAGTTAGTAGAAGCCACGATAGGAGAGAATGTGTTTTGGGCAGGAGACTAATAACAGCTGGCTCAAGCGTGTTTGTCCGGAAGAGATGACTTGTGAAAATCAATTTCTTGAGAGTTTTCAAAATACAGCAAATATAAGCTGTTTGTGTGAACAAATTGTGTGTGTGTGTGTGTAAGTATTACATACTCTTTCAGTTGTATGTGCAAAACGGGTTTTCTAAGTGTTTAGTTTAAGGGTAGAATCACTTTTGCTTGTGTTTATTACTGCTTAAAGTTGTCTTTTTTGAGTATTTAACAAATAATTATACCAATGAAACTACTCTCTCAAGGAAAATATTGCCATCATTTGTAGGATGTGTAACCTTCAAGTATGTGCTAATTTTTTATCCCTTTGTGTAATTAAAATCAGGAATTGTATTAAAAATTAAACAATTGGCTTTTAAAATGCAAAGTAGTGCTAAGGCCTTTTAGAATAAAGAGCAAGTTGTCTGATTATATCAGACTATGCTGGGACATTAAACCTTTCTGTACTCAGGGCTTGCTATAGCAGTTGCTTTGCAAGGAAAATCAGTAAAGTAGGATTAATGATATTATGGAATTTATGGAAGCCCTGCAGCCTGGGCTCCCTTCCCCCTCTGCTATTCCAGCCAATACATATCAGATCATTTTAGATTTAAAAGATTGTTTTTATACCATTCCCTTGGATTCCAAAGAGTATAAAAGATTTGCTTTTAGTGTTCCTAGTGTTAATTTTAAAGAACGTATGGAGCATTATCAGTGGAGAGTCTTATGTCAGGGAATGTCTAATAGCGTCACCTTATGTCAAAAGTTTATAACTGTAGCTATAAAGTCAGTAAGAACTTCTGAAACATCGGTGTATAAAATTCACTATATGGATGATATTTTGATGGCTCATAGGGACCAAAAAGTGGTTCTCTTTATTTTTTACTTATTACAAGAAGCATTAAAAAGGCTTTAGTTATAGCAGAAGAAAAAGTACAAGTTATTGAAACTTACAAGTATTTAGGACATATTTTACAGAAAGGTTTTGTGATACTTCAGAAGATAGAAATAAGAAAAGATCACTTACAAACTTTAAATGATTTTCAAAAATTATTAGGAGATTTTAATTACCTTAGACCATATTTAAAAATAAGTACTGGAGAGCTTAAGCCTTTGTTTGATGTTTTAAAAGGAGATCCTAATCCAAATTCGACTCGGAAGATTTACCCATTAGCAGAACAAACCTTAAATTTAGTAAATTTACGTATTCTAGAACAACAAATTATGTACATTAATTATGGTAAACCTTGGTACTTTTACATCTGGTGTGTTATGGCAGGAAGGACCATTATTGTAGGTATATTTAGCTTCTTCAAGAAAAAGAATTCTAAATCCTTATTTTAAAATAATAGCCGAATTCGTGATGAAAGATAGATCTGAGTCTGTTAAATATTTTGGAAAAGATCCTAATTCTATAGTCATACCTTATGACAGACCCAAAACTTCTTGGTTATGGGAAAGTTGTGATTTCATGGGAATTAGCATTTGCTGAGTTTTGTAGATTGGTGTACAATATTTACCCTCCAGATAAATTATTACAATTTGTTAAAAAACATTTATTTATTTTCCCCAGTATTTATAAAAATAAACCCTTACTTCATATCCTTACAATATTTACTGATGGTTCCTCCATTGGAACTGCAGCTATTTCTTATAAAGAATATACTATGTTTAAAAATTTTCCAGCTCAATATGCACTTAGTTGAGCTACATGCAGTCAAAGCAGTTTTTCAATTACATCTTTGGCAGATGGATGTTACTCACATTCCTTCATTTGGTAAATCGGGTTATTTGCACGTTATGGTGGACACTTATTCTGGATTTATTGTGGCCACTCCTATGACTGGTGAAAAAACGTCTTTAGTTATTCAACACATGTTACGTTGTTTTGCTATAATTTGTGTACCTAAATGCTTAAAGACAGATAATGGATCTGCTTATATTAGTAAAGCATTTACTCAATTTTGTGTCACTTTTTGAATTAAACACATAACTGGAATCTCTTCTAATCCTCAAGGAACCTGCTAATGGGACTATTAAGCGACATTTAAAAAAAAAATGAAAAAGGGGGAGATATGCCCTTCCACTCCTTGCAATTTAATTAATCATACTTTATTTATTTAAAAAATTTTAAATTTAGATATACACAGTCAGTCTGCTGCTGACTGCCTTTGGAAAAAGATTCCTAAACATAAAGACAAAGCATATGTAAAATGGAAAGATCTACTTAATGGAAAATAGCAAAAGCCAGCTCCCTCCTGATTTGGGGGCGAGGGCATGTTTGTGTTTTTCCCACAGGATGCTGATGGAGCAAGGTGACTGCCAGAGAAGTTGGTGCAGTTTGGAAACCATGCAGATGGTAATTTGCCTCCAAGTGCTTTGAGGACTTCACACAGTGAGCAGTATTCCGCTTAAGTTCCTGATCCACCACTCTTACATCCTGCTATCTGGGAGGTCTGGAAATCATAGTGTGGATTAATGACTCCCTCCCTCCCTGTACAAGGTGAAGGAAATGTAATCTCATCCACTCCGCAGTCTTTTTCTTCTTGTGGACTAGAGACTCAAAAGAATAATAAAACCATATTGTGGAGATCGTGTCCTCATGGACAAGCCCATACCATATAACATCACAAAAGAGAGATATATCATCGATTGGTCCAGCAAACAGGACAATACTCAAAAAAATACTGACGAATGGAAAATAGAGACTACTTTGGAAATGTGAAGCTTATGGACACTTCCTTCAGACTGTAAGGAAATGTTAATCATCACGATCTATAGTAATATTCCCTGCCAAAAGTATATAAAAAGGGGGGGAGGGGAGAAAGATGTTGAAGGTCATTAAGACTCAGCCTTAAAACGGATGAAAATTCTCATGACTTGTGTCAGTATTTGCTGATTTCTTCTGTAATTTAAAGTTTTGAACAGACTGTCAAGAACAAGAAAGTATGCAAGGTCTGGAAAAAGAGGTGTTTTAATTTTCTCAAGGATGTCTAACTTGGCAGAAGACAGAGTTGCTATGTGTATCAAATGTGCTTGCTTAACAATAAGATAATTAACCCTGGGTTGTTTCTGCATGAATATAAGGAATATGTTATTATTATTATTAATTTTTGGAAGTTTTTTGCATTTTACTACCTTGTCTGCAATATCTTCAAATCATGCTAGCATGAGTTACTGCATAAGTTCATCTGAACAGCCTTGAGTTGAATCGAGTTCATGGAGTTACCCCCCTCCGCAAAGTCTGAAGGACTGGAAGTACAGACGCAGTCCTGCTTTGCTCATGTTTAATAATATAGAAGGGGGATATGTAGGAAGCATTTGGCTGATCAAGGTGTTTACTAATGGGTGACTATTTAGTTCCCTGCATCTCTGCAGACAAAAGCATTGTGAAATGACTGTTATTTGTGACTTTGCTGCTAAAAGCATTGAGGGATAACTCAGTTATTTATGATCTCTTTGAGGCTCTCTTGAATCTTGCATATCTGTGTGATTGTCTTTGAACCTAGTGCTTTTATTCTAAGGTTAAGAAACTGTGACTAGTTAAGTAACATTTGCATAGATAAGAGTTTAGGAATGTTTAAGTTCTTTGATGTTTGTTTTATAACCAATTCCCTTGTGTAAGAAGAGTATAAAAACCAAGCTTCAAATATACACGAGACTCCATTCCATCAGAGTGGAGTTCTCCCGATCCCATACTTTGTATATATCTCTTTCTTTTCCTTTCATCCGCACGCCTCATTTCGGACCCAGCTTTATGCGGGATAGCTGGTCTAGTCCCCACACTCCTTGAGCCTGTCTTACATATTTACTGGCTGAGAGTACCTGTCTTAAGATAGGTCCCCCTGCCCAGGTTCCAGGGTCTCTTACCTTTAGGACACAGAAAACATCCAAGCATGGATGATCCACTGTCTTTCCACACAGCACAGCCTGATCTGAGATCGATATACCCCAATTTCAGCACCTTGAATTATCTGCCACACCTGGGTCCTGAGAGCTGGGAAATAAAGCAGTTAAATCATAGTTATCTGTAACTCCTTCAGCATGATTAGTAAATCAACATAATGTAGCCATCCTTGGTTTAGTCCACCTGGAAGCAGATTAGACTCTAAGTCGATTGCTCTAAGTTGCTGCAGGGAGACATTGTTAGCTAAGGCTTGGGAGCCCCAGCAGCATCTTTACACACACACACACACACACACACACACACACACACACACACAGACACACAGATTTTTCCCACTTGAATTCTGACATATTTCCCACATGAAAAATGAGAGACATTCTCTAAAGGTATCATGACATGTGTATCCCACACATCTCCTGACAATTGTTTATCCATGTCTCCAGACAAATGTTTCCCACATGTCTCCTGAGTGATATTTACCACATATTTTCTGACAGATATTTCATATATAGATGCTGACAGGTGTTTTTCCCAGATAAATTCTGAGATACATTTCTCACGTGAAGCATGACAGATGCTTTCTAAATAAATCACCATATGTATATCTCATATATTCTGACAGGTGTTTTCCACATATCCCCAGACAGATCTTTCCCACATTTATACTGTGAGATGTTTTCCACATGTATTATGACACCATTTCCCCACATATCTCCTTCCATGTTTCCTACATGTATTCTGACAGATGTTTCCCATGTGTATTCTGACAGAATAGTCTCACATATCTTCCAAGAGATGTTTTGCACATGCCTCCTGACTGATATTTACTGCGTGTTTCCTGACAGATGTTTCCCAGATTAATTCCGAGAGATATTTCCCACATGAATCGTGGCAGATGATTTCTGTCGGTTTTGCCACATGTGTGTGCCTCATATATCCTGGCATTTGTTTTCCACATATCTGCTCAAAGGTGTTTTCCACATATTTCCTGACATATTTTTCACATGTATCCTGACAGATGCTCCCCACGTTTCTTCACAGAGATTTCCTAAATATTTCCAGACATATGTTTCCCACATATCTCCTGACTGATATATACCACATATATCCTGAGAGATATTTCCTCCATGTATACTGACTCATTTCCCACATAAATTTTGACATATTTGACATATATTTCCCACATCAATGATAACTGTTTCCCACATATCTCCTGTCATATGTTTCCCACAGGTCTCCTGACTGATGTGTATATGTTTTCTGCATCTGTACTGAGACAGTATTCCAACATGAATTTGGAGAGATACTTTCCACATGAAACATGACAGATGCTTTGTAAAGGTATGGTGACATGTGTATTCCACATATCTCCTGACAGGGGTTTCCCACATATCTTCTGGCAAATGTTTCCCACATTGATCCTAAAAGATGTTTCCCACATGTATCCTGGCAGGATCTTCTCACATGTCTCCCGCTAGATATTTCCCACATCTCCTGACTAACATTTTACCCCATGATTCGACGGATGTTTCTCATATGTCTACTGACTGATATTTACCACGTGTCCTGACTGGTTTCCTTCTTGCATACTAACTGATATTTCCCATATAAATTCTGGCGGATTTTTCCCACATAAAAAATGAAGGATGTTTCCTAAAGGTATTACACATGCATGTCTCACATATCTCCTGACAGATGTGCTCCCAAGTCTCCTGAACCGATATTTCCCACATTTCTCCTGGCTGATATTTACCCTTTTTTCCTGACAGATGTTTCCTGTATGTATCCTAACAGATGTTTCCCACAGGAATTCCAATAGATATATCCCACAGGAAACATGGCAGATGCTTTCTAAAATATTACATGTGTCCCACACATCCCTCGACAGGCATTTCCCACATATTTCCTGACAGACATTTCCCACATTTTTTCCTAACACGTTTCCCACACATTCCTGAGAGTTGTGGTATGTGTGGGAAATGTGTCCTGAAATATATATTATCCTATGCATCCTGATACACATTTCCTACTTTTCTCCACAGATTTTTCTCCCTACATTTCCTAGCTGGTCTCAGCAGTCTCAAGGGCAGAGTGTGACTTGGAGTGAGGTAAGGCATATACAGAGAGAGGTTCAGGCTGTTTAGAGGTGCAGTTTATGGTCCTATATATGGGGATCTGGTTGGTTTGCAGAAAAGAGACAAACAGTTGTGCCTCTAGTTCTGTGCTACAGTTGGACTATCTTTGCAGAATTTGTCACTGTGATCCTACTTTGGATACAGAGATTGACTATAGGGGTGTCTTTAGGCACACACTGTTCAAGAAATACAGATTGACATGGAATCAGCTATACCTTGCAGGTCGGTGAGCCTGCACTGTCTGTCGTGGTCATGATCCAGCTACCTCTGAGGCCGCAAAGACTTTCAGGGTGGACCGTTGTGCTGTTCCCAGTCCGCACAGTCCCTGAGGGTTGTGGCGCTAACCCCTTTTGTTGACTGTACTGCCAGGGCCTGATGCAGAGTTGGAGGAATTTGTGGTGCCCACCACTCATGCATGTCCTCAAAGAGCTTGTCACAGCTCCTCTGAATGGATACCATCTTCATAAATATGCATGCAATCTAGTGGTAGAAATTAAGTAAACAACTAAAAGTCATTGAGGAAATAGGGAGGCATGTACAAACTCAAGCTTTTATTAAAAGATACTCATGCTAGTCCAGACATTCGACCTAGACTGGCAAGACTTGCAAGACATGGTGTCAGCTTCTGCCAGGTGTACATTTACACATTTCTGACTTGAGTTTTATAGATGATGAATTGTTTGCTTCTCTGTTATGGAGATGAAGTATTTGCATCATTAGAAATGAATAAAAAGTCAAGTATAACTCAATAATCCCTTTTCTGTCAACATCCATTATGAGCCTAGAAAAATCAATACAGCAAATTGTCATGGGTGTCTGATTCTGCGGCCGAGGCCTGGATCTGTAAATCATTCTGGGGCCATGTTCAGTGACAATGGATGATTTATTTACTATCTCTGTGCTTTGATGTGCCCTGTGATCAGGGAAAAATGCTAATACTTAGGTTGTCTTGAATATAAATCAACTACCATATGAACTATTCTAGTTGCTGATGCTAAGAATAACCATGCTTTTTCTCTCATGTACTGGGATTAAGTCTATCTCTATAGAAGTTGTTCAGCTGGGTTGTAAGTCCCTACATTTACACAAGACAGATGCTCTTCGAGTGTATGTTCTTGTCCTCAAGAGCTGCTCGAGTTGCAGAAGATAGACAAATATGCAGGGCGTTCTGGTTCTGGGCTGTTATCATTTTTTCTTGCTTTTGATGGATGTTTCCCACACCCTCCAGTCGGTGGGCCACCTTCCAGGTCGCAGGGCCCATCTTCCACCCTGTGTGGAACCTTGAAGAGTGGTTCCTGGCACTTCCCCTAATCATGCTGCACTGACATGCTGCTCCTCTTTGCTCCTCTGATATCCATGGCTGCTCCACATAAAGGTTCACTCTCTCAGAGGTACGAATCAGCATCAGAAGAATGCTAGCTGTTAGAGTTGCCAATTTCTGTGAACACCCGCAAACAGCTTTCAGTTCCTGGTAAGTAATGGCTCTGCTCAGCCCAACCCCACACCCCATCCACACACACACTGCCTTGTTCTGGAAGAGCCTAGGGTTCCTGTCCACCACCTACAGCCTTCAGGGCTGTTCTGACTCTGTCCCACCAACACTGCTCTCTTCTCTGGAATTAGTTTTATTTGGTTGTGTTTTTTTAATTCTTTTTTGAAACAATATATACAAGCAGAAAAGTGCACATATATTTGAGTGTATTGCTCAATGTATTATCACTAACTGTACATAGAACCCATTCAGGTCCCCAACCATTCCTGACTCTGAACAGCATAAATTTGCTTTTTTGTTCTCTTTCTGTACTTTGTAGAAATAGAATTTTAAAATAGATTAAGTAAACTTCATGTAGCTTTTACCAGATATGTAAAATAGGCACAGATTTTGAAAGATACAAAGATCATTGCTTACATGTATCAAACTCAGCTCTAAAAAAGGAAAAACAAAAAGGTTGTGATCGAGTATGAAAATAGGGTTGCATTGCAGATTGTCCTTTGTGTTGATTCAGTGGGGCTGGCCATTGCCCAAGTGCCCTGTCCGTCCTGGCTTTTGAATCTGCTCCTGGAGACCACCTGGGTCCCCGAAGCTTAGAAGTCCGACGGGCTTGGCTTTCTTCTAGAAGGCCTCAGACTGTGTGCTTGGCAGCAGCCCTCCTAAGGTTTTCCTTTCATGGTGAAGCCCAGACGGAGTCCCTCACACTCTTTAATGACCCAGGGGCCAGTCCTCACAGAGACTGGGTGGGTTCTGCATGTTTGTGAGACCAAGGGAGAAGCCCCAGCTCTACTCAAGCTTCAGAGCCTGAGCCTGAGCCCATCTGCCAGCCAGCATGACCCATAAACTTCTCCTGACCTATGAACTATTGGGGCAGGGTGAGCACAGCTGCAAAGTGCCCACCTCCAATGATTAGTGTCCTTCCATGGCTGGTCCCAGTCAGTGACCTGCTGTGCCTAAGGCACCATTGAAGATAGACAACAAGGTGGAGGAGCAAGTCCATTCTATCAGAGGCAACTCTTCTGCAAACCCTATGAACTCAGGTAGACTGTACTGCTCCTACTTTAGAACATGTAATTACCATCTTGCCCCAGAATGACTTGCCTTAGCACCTGAGTTCATGTCCCTCATGGTCAGAGGGGGCATGCATAGTTGCAGTGGTCATGGAACCAGTGACTCCATGAGGGTTTCTCAGAGGTGATCCATCTTCGCAAGCTGGTAGAGGCCTCCCAAGATGACTGAGGTTTTGTCACAGGTAAGCACTGTCTCAGTTCTCCACAGGGTCTACACAGCCTACACGTGTGAGCAAGTGGTCCCCAAACAACATAGTGTGAGTTGTCACTACTCTGACTTCACAGAGTAGACAAGTCATTGCTTTGTGGTCTTGTCAACCCACAGGGCACATCGGTTGTTCCTTGCCTGGTATATGGTGATTTCAGAGCAAGGTCTAGTGAAGTTCTGTGCCTGGGAGGGGCTGGGAAGGGACTCAGTGATAACAGAGCAGGCTGGTACCCACAAGTGAGAAAGCAGGCTTCCTTTTCCCCCTAGATCGCAGGAAATCAGGTATCATGAGGGAAATGGATGCGATGAAGAGCAAGAAGAGTCAGTTTTTGTAACATATATTTTCTGTTATCTCGTTGTTTAACTTCTCGGTTTCTTTTGTGTGTGAGGTGCTTAGAATCTCAATTTCTACCTTTGTTTTCAAGATTTACCCCCAAATCTCTTATATGATCCTAAACATCATTCTTCTGTATTCGCTTTGGGGTAATTCAGTGGGTGATTTTTTTGTGTGAATTCCATTGGTTGGGGTAATCTTCAGTTGATGGCTTTTGGTTATCTTGATTTTTTTTAAATTAAAAGATTATTTTATTGGGGGCTGTTACAGCTCTTATAATAATCTAACATCAATTGCATCAAGCATATTTGTACATGTTGCCAACATTATTTTCTAAGCATTTACTTTCTAGTTGAGCCCTTGCTATCAGCCCCTTTTTCCCTCCCTCCCCCTACCATATGACCCCTTGATAAATTATAAATTATTTTCTTATCTTACACTGGCCTCTGTCTCTCTTCTTCCATGGTTTCTGTTGTTTGTCCCCTTGGTATGTGGATTTGTGTGGTTATGTGTCAATCATTGCAATCGGTTTCCCTTTCCCTTCCCCCCTGTCCTCCTGGGATCGCTACTTACATTTCTGTTCCTGGATTTTGTGTCCTAAGCTCTTACCTGTAACTTTGCACATCCTCTGGTCTAGCCCACAGTGCAAGGAAGGACTGGGGTCATGATAGTGGGGAGGAAGTCACACGGAACCCGAGAACTAGTATATTTCATGGGTGCTAAACTGCACCCTGCCTGCCTCATCCCTTTCTTGTGACCCTTCTGTGAAGGGATGTCCCACTGTCTGCACGCGGGTTTGGGGTCTCTGCTCTGACCCCCCTCATTCAACAATGTTTGTTTGTGATCTAAGCTTGAAGTTATCTTGATTTTTTTTAATGATTAATGCTTTTGGTTGTTGCTTGTTTGGCATAGTGCTCCAGTAGTGGATGATGTGCAGTGTTCTGGGTTGTGTAGAGGGAAATGGGTTGACTCTTTGGGTTAGAGGAGAAAGATCAGGTAATAGTTGAAAATTATATTGTGTGGAGATGATGAAGAACTGATAGGTTTGGGTGGATGGCAAGAATAGATTTGAAATGTTCAAATAGAGTACTTGAGCTATACAAAAAGTAAGGTTTATATGACAGTATTAATCACAAGTGGTTTCTGGTTAGGAATGATTTTTGATAAATTGGAAAAGGGAATTTTAAGAGGTGTGCTAGTACTTGTTCGTCTATGTTAAAGTGTCTGACTGAGAATGGGGAGCGAGTCTTGAGGTAGTGGTGTATGGAGGATATGAAAAGTATATCTTGTAATCTACCAGAATGATTTATCGACTCACTATATCATATATAGAGAGCCAAGCAGATCCATGTTACTGGGTTTACTACAAAGACTTCTTGTTTTGTTGACAATCTGGTTCCCTGCTTTAAAGGACTGTCATATGGAAAATAGTAAATATGAGAATTCTGTGCCCTGCCATGCTTTTCCTCCTTAATCAGGGGTCCCAGGGAGGAAATAGGCCATAGGAATGGAAGTGTGATTGTTGGGGGCCATGGGGGGGTTAATCAGGGGGAGGTCATGAGGTAAATCAACTAAGCTGAGGACTGGAAACCACTGAGGTTGATTGCTATACTGCATTTCATGTTCTCTGGGGTCTGGGAGGCTTTTATAAAAATGATTTTTAAGTCAAAATAGTATTGAAGCACCCAGAGTTCATTTCAAGCATCTGATTTCCCAAGGCTCAGTTCCACCTACCTGTTAAATTCTGCTTGAAATTGGTCGAGTTCACTAGGAGTTTCTATATACAAGCCGTGTTTTCCCCTGAGTTGTAAGTATTAGAGAGCCATGTTGAGTGGAGAATTTCTTTAATAAAATAAGAATTTATATTTATTTTACACACGTCTCTTAACTAAGACACATGAACTTCTTAACCTGATACATTTTTTAATGAGAAAAAAATGATCATATGTCAGTAACCCACACACATACATAGCAAAAAGTATACCAAGTGTTTGTTCACTAGTGTCAGGGGAAGTCAGCCCCTAACACATCATTATGGGTCCGGTAGGTGCAATTGTACAGAGATAATAAGTAAAGATCATAGTAAAGTATAGAGAGCATGAGAGATAGAAGTGAAGTATTGAAGTAAATGGAGTCAATTATTCATGGTAGCATGCTCATCTCAGCTCCTCTCGATGGTCCTCGTGGAGGGAGAGAGTCCTTTTTTAATGCTAGCCCAGGCTTCTTATATTCTCTGGGGACATGCAAGCCCCCTAATTTCAGATGAGTACATAAATCACAGGGAGGGGTTATGCCATAGGTAATGAGAAGGGGTGGTCTAGGATCATACATGCAATACATGTCACAGAGTCAGTTTGGCCTGTTCACTGACTCAGTTGATAGATATCATTATTGGTAGGGTGAGAACGCTTGGTCACAGGCCTCAAGGAGGAATAGTTTATTGTCCCCAGTAGCAGGGAGTCAGGCCTGCCATATAGTCTGGTTGATTAACTGCCCTAGAGACCTACACTGTAGTCTGGTGACTAACTGCCCTGGGAAGGATATCTGTAAGTGTTTGACCTCTCCTCACACACTAGAACAGTAAAAAGACAAAGACCATTGCAATGTTGGGAATCTCCCTTACAAGAAAGATAGGTGATTTGTCTGTCAGGAGAAAGGATCCAAATATTTTACAGGTTTAGGATGGAGAAATTCCAATAGATGATGTGGTACCCCTCTCTTTTACGAATATAATGCATGTATCCAAGAACTAAGTAGAAGTGATGATAAAAAAAATTGGGGACAAGTTGAGACCCAAGAAATTCAAAATAAAATAAAGCCAGGATCTTGAATGGAGCATCAAGACTCTCCTGATTGGATCAGAAACTTTGAGCCCCATTATACACTAAGGGACAATTACCACTGAAACATGGCCATATATAGATTACCCTAGTGCCAAGAACGTAAAACTTACTTCAGATATGTTAGGATACTGAAATATACATGGCTGATTATCTCTGACTCAGGTAAGCATGTCCAACTCTTATTCCCTAACAGCAGTAGTGTGTTAGACATGATATCGGGAACTGTGGTTTATAGTAGGATTTACATCCATTGTATAGTGCATGAGAATAATTACTTCCTGAGGAAAAAAAACAAGACAGAAAAGTTCTTATGTGCCTGATTTCAGACCAGGCTGGCAGTGGTATCCTTGATGGACCACAGCACATTGAACTTTGTTCTATGTAAGCTGGCTATAGACAACTTTACCACCTCAATATGTATGAAGTTCCCTGTGCAGTGATTTACTAACTGAATTCCCTCTCCTGTATCACATAAAATACAAGTGGTTTGTGTTTTTCTAGAAAGAAGCCTCTGCTATTTTAGAAGGAACTACATTGAAATATCACTGATGGGAGCACAGATTGCCACAGGCCCTTAAAAGCAAGCTGACACATCGTTATGTAATAAATACATGTACCACATGGCAGCCATATACCTCTTAAGGATTAATGCATGAAAGATTGTATGTTCAGAAAATAAGTGATATTGACTTTCTAATAACATCTTTATTGAAAATGTTAGAAAATAATGGATCAATCATTTCAAAATTCCAATATATTGATGAGATACAAAAATAAAATGCCTATATAATTAAAAAGAAAATAAGTCAGAAAATTTATGTTGTTGTATTCTTGATGTTCAGTTAACCTTTATATAAAACTCTTATACATGAGTTTCTGTGGATCTGTTTATCTCAAGTACCCAGACTAACACATTATGGTACCTTAGGAGTGAGGTACCAGAGAAACAAATTGAGAGTAAATGTTTGTTCAAATGTTTGCTTACTCACATCTAACCAATCAAAGCCATCTTATAACGTGGATGGCTCCAATTCGCAGAAGCACCCGTAATGATTCACTTATGCCAGCAGCTGAACTGGTAAGGATGTGTCTGTGGCTGCCCTCCATCTCTCCCCTCTGGTCTCTGTGTTAATTCACATCCTGCAACCACCACCCACACGGACTCTGCACCCCTCCTCCTGGCTAACACGTCACGGAGGGGGGTTGCATTACCATGAAAGTTCTTTGTCAAAGTCTTGTTTTTTAATCCTATTAGAAATGGATACTCTTGAACCAAAACACTGGTCATATGAGGCTGGTTTCAAAATGAAGGTTGTGTCAAGAGCAGAAGAGAGCAATAACAGTAGGGAATTCTGTGTTGACGAAAAGCAAGTGAGGGAGTGGCGGAAAATGAAGGCTGACTTGGAAGATTCCAAAAGCTAAAAAAGCTCGTAGTGGATTAATGTCTTTTTATGGGGCTTTAGAGAGTGAATTGCATAAATGGGTTATGGAGTGTCGTTAAAATGGTTACTGTGTAACACACATGTTAATCCGCATACGTGCTTCACAAATGGCTAAGGATGACAAACATGAAGCACCAGGCATTGAAAAATTTACTGCATCAGCAGGATAGTGTACCCACTTCCTGAATAGGTTTGGCCTAAGTTTGAGACAAAGCACAAAGATTTACCAGAAATTGCCACAAGACGCTGAAGAAAAAATTACTGTATGTCATTCCAGTCATTGATTATAAAACAAAGAAGGATTTATAATTATGACCTGGCAGATATTGAGATTATGGATGAAACTGCCATGACTTTTGATCTTCCAATCAACAGAACTATGGCAAGTTAAGGAGAAAAAAACATTTTTCTCAAAACCGCAGGAAATGAAAAAAACAAAAAAAAAAAACACTTTACCCTTGTTCTATCACGTTTGGCTAATGGAACTAAGCTGTGTCCTGTCATTATTTTTAAAAGACCTTGCCTAAAAAGATCAATTTCCCACCAAAAATTTCTGTGCATGCACATGTTAAAGGCTGGATGGATGAAGATGGGGAAAAAATGGCTGGAAGAAATTTGGAACCAATGACCAGGAGCAGACTTAAAGAAAAAGCCATCGTCACTTGTCTGGGATATTTTCAGAGCCCTCCTACCGGATGACATAAAAAAAATTGGCAAAATCTAGTAAAGTTACTTTAGCCGTGATTCCAGGTGGGCTTACATCTGTACTGCAGCCTCTGGATGTATCTTTGAATAAGCCTTTTAAAGACCATGTGTGAAGGATGTGGCATGAATGGGTGTCATCTGGTCAAGCCCAATTAACAAAAGGAGGAAATCCAATGAATCCTAACAGAGTTAACAACAAAGTGGGTTCGAGATGCATGGGAAGACATTCCAGAAGACATGGTGCGACGTGCCTTCCAGAAATGTAGTAATAGTAATGCTTTGAATGGCAGTGAAGACTGTGCTTTGTATGAAAATGACAGCAGTAGTGATGATGGCGATCTCAGTGAGGACAGCATCTATGATGACCTCACACCAGCTGAAGCTCTGCATTGGGATACAGATGATGATGAGGAATCCAGTTTTGAAGGATTTTAACTCTACATTTTAGCTTGGTTGCTGATTGAGCTAAGGGAATAGTACTCATTGTTGATACCTTATTGTTTTTGTTGAACCTGTTTTCCACTTACTGTGCTGGTTTACTAATGTTAAATGACTTTTCCTTTTGTTTTTTTATTTAAAGTAAATATTTAAACACATTATCCCCGATGTCTCCATTTTTAGTAATTTTATTTTCATTTGTTTTGATTATTGAAACTCACCAAGTTTCTGCATTTTCTTCTTCTTTTTTAAGCCTTTTATTAGGGACTCATACAACTCTTAAACCAATCCATACATATACATACATCAATTGTATAAAGCACATCTGTACATTCTTTGTCCTATTCATTTTCAAAGCATTTGCTCTCCACTTAAGCCCTTTGCATCAGGTCCTTTTATTCCCCCTCCCTCCCTGCTCCCCCCTTCCTCATGAGCCCTTGATAATGTATAAATTGTTATTTTGTCATATCTTGCCCTATCTGGCATCTCCCTTCACCCCCTTTTCTGTTGTCCATTCCCCAGTGAGGTCACATGTAGATCTTTGTAATCTATTCCCCCTTTCCAACCCACTCACCCTCTACCCTCCCAGTATCGCCCCTCACCCATGGTCCCGAAGGTATTATCCATCCTGGATTCACTGTGCCTCCAGCCCCTATCTGCTCCAGTGTACAACCTCTGCTCTATCCAGACTTGCAAGGTAGAATTCAGATGATAGTGGGGGCGGGAGAGGGGTGCGGGGGAGGAAGGAAGCATTTAGGCACTGGAGGAAAGCTGTATTCTTCATCAGTGCTACGTTGCACCCTGGCTGACTCATCTCGTCCTCTAGACATCTCTGTGGGAGGATCTCCAGTGGCCGACAAATTGGCTTTGGGTCTCCACTCTGCACTTCCCCCTTCATTTGCTATGGTAAGATGTTATTTTTTTTTCTGATGATGCCTTATACCAGATCCCTTCGACACATTGTGATTGCACAGGCTGGTGTGCTTCTTCCATGTAGGCTTTGTTGCTTCTGAGCTAGATGGCCGCTTGTTCACCTTCAAGTCTTTAAGACCCCAGACACTATCTCTTTCGATAACCGGGCACCATCTGCTTTCTTTGCCACATTTGCTTATGCACCCGTTTGTCCTCAGCGATCGTATCATGGAAGTGTGCACCCAATGATATGAATTGTTTGTTTTTTGATGCCTGATAACCGATCCCTTCGGAACCATGTGCTCACACAGGCTGATGTGTTCTTCCATGTGGGCTTTGTTGCTTCTGAACTAGATGGCCGCTTGTTTATCATCAAGCCTTTAAGATCCCAGACACTATCTCTTTTGATAGCCAGGCACCATCAGCTTTCTTCACCACATTTGCTTGTTCACCCGCTTTGGCTTCAGTGGTTGTCAGGAGGATGAGCATCATAGAATACAAATTTAATAGAAAAAAAGTATTCATGCATTGAGGGAGTGCTTGAGTAGAGGCCCAAGGTCCTTCCGCCACCTTAATACTAAACCTATAAATATAGGCACATAGATCTATTTCCCCATCCTCCTATATATTTGCATATACATGTCTTTGTCTAGACCTCTCTAAATGCCCTTTCCCCCCTAGCTCTTTCCTCTATTTCCCTTGACTGTCCTCCTACTCCACTATCATGCTCCTTCCCCACCTGGGTTACAGATATACCTCTTCGTTACCTTACCCTTGATCATTCCCTACCAGGCCTGCCACTCCCACCTCACCAGCAATTTAGATATCATGTTGTTCCCTTGTTGCTGGGTTTGTTATCACCACTTCCTTATCCCCCACCTCCCCCTATCCCAAGTCCCCCCGGAACTGTCGGTCCCATTATTTTTCCTCCAGATAGTTCATCCAGCCTGTCTTATTTAGACAGACCTGTGGAGATAATAACATGCACAAAAACAAGACAGAGGAAAACAAAGCAATATTATACAACAAAACAACAACAAACCACTGACAAATAACAAAACACATCAAGAAAGAAGAGCTTGTAGTTAGTTCAAGGATCATTTGTTGGCTTTAGGAGTGTTTTCCAGTCCAGTCTGTTGAGGCAGCACACCCTGGACCCAAAGTCCACTTTCAGCATTCCCTGGGGACCTTGCTGCTCTATTCCTTTGCTGTTCCGCTGCACTCCCCCAGTGCTTTGCCTCAGTGTGGTGGGATCAGGTCGGACGCAATTCCCACACTGTGTCTCCAGTGCTGTCCCCTGTAGCGCCATGGGTCAGTGAGGGGCATCGTGTCTCATAGTGGGGCCAGCCTTGTTGTCCTCTCTGTGGACTGGCTGCTCCAATCAGGAACATCATCCTCACAGTCTGGTGGGCCAGGCTATTCTCCAGTCTCTCCTCCTCCCCGTTCATCTGCTGCCATGTGCTCTGATGAGATATGTCCCTCTCTGGGTGCTGCAAAATCAATGTCATCCTTTGAAACAAATTCTTCTGGGGGAAGGGGCATTTTCTTTCTTCTTGAGCCCTTGGTATCAGCTCTTTGCTTTTCTCCCCTCCCTCTTCCATGCTCCCTCCCTCAGGAACCCTTGATAACTTATAGAGGCTATCAACAACTTGTGATCACACAGACTGATGTGCTTCTTCCATGTGAACTTTGTTGCTTATCAGCCAGATGCTTTATCGTTTGATAGCCTGGCAACAACATCTTTGCTCATGCACCCACTTTGTCCTCAGCAATTGTGTTGGGAAAGTGAACATTGTGGAATGCCTGGTTAATAGAATAAAGTGTTCTTACATTGAGGGAGTTCTTGAGTACAGGCCCAATGTCCATCTGCTTCCTTAACACTAAACCTATACATATATGCACCTAGAGCAATTTCCCCATCATTCTATATACATTTACACATATACATATCTGTTTTTAGATCTCTACAATTGCCCTTTGCCTTCTAGTTTTTCCCCTATTTCCTTTTATCCCACTATCATGTTCAGCCTTCATTTGGGTTTCAGTAATTCCTCCCAGTTACATTGGCCTTGATCAAGCCCTACCAGGCCTCTTATACCCTCCTTGCCATTGAATTTGGATCAATTGTTATTCCCTTGTCCCTAGGATTTTAACACCCACTTCCTTTACCCTGCCTCCCCTTCTCCCATGTTCCCTAGAACAATCAGTCCCATTGTTTTCTCCTCCCCATTGTTTATCCCACCTACCTTATTTAGATAAGCCTGCAGAGATAATATGCACAAAAAACAAGACAGTGAAAACAAAGCAACAAAAGAAAACAAAATCATAAAAAAAGAGAAAAGCCTGTAAATAATTCAAAGTCCATTTGTTGATCTTTAGGAATTTTTTCTGGTGGAGTCTCATGGGGTGTCAAACCCTGGCCCCAAAGGCACTTTTCGTATTCCCTGGTCACTTTGTTGTTCTGTTCCCCTTGCTGTTCTGTTGTAGGCCCTTAGTGTTCCATCTCAGTGTGGTGGGGTCAGATCAGATGTAATTCCCACATGGTCTCCAGTGTTGTCCCCTGAAGCTGTATGGGTCAGTGAGGGGAGTCAGTCAGGGATGTCATATCTTGTAGTGGTGCTGGCCCTATAGTTCTCTCTGTGCTTTGGCTTCTCTGAAGAGCAATATTGTCCTCAGGACACTGTGAATTCTTATATTTTGTGTGAGGCTAGCAGACTGAGTCCGTTTTCTCACATTCCTTACATTGATAAGGCCATTTTCCACTGTGAATTCTCATATGTTCAGTGAGGATACAGTAAAAGTTCCCTCACTTTCCTTATATTCATAAGGTCTCTCTCCACTTAAGTCTCATATATTCACTGAGGCAAGTAGAGAGAGTAAAAGTTTTCTTAGATTCCTAAAGCCTCTCTCCACTGAGCATTCCACTATGTTGACTGAAGCTAAACAGAATGCTGGAAAGGTTTCTTACATTCCTTACATTGATAAGGCCCCTCTCCACAGTGAAGTTTCATGATTTTTGAGGGTAGTAGATTGAGAAGAGTCTCTTTTGCATTACTTACATTGATAAGGCCTCTCTCCACTGTGAATTCTCATATGTTTATTGAGGGAGGCTGATTGAGAAAAAGTTCTTTTACATTCCTTACATTCATACGGCTTCTCTCCACTGTGAGTTCTTACATGTTGATTGAGGCTAGTCATTTGAGTAAAGGTTTTCTTACATTCCTTACATTCATAAGGTCTCTGTCCATTGTGAATTCGCATATGTACATTGAGGGCAGTAGATTGAGTAAAAGCTTTGTTACATTGCTTACATTCATAAGGCCTCACTCCATTGTGAATTCTCTTATGTTGAGTGAGTTGTGAGGATCGAGTAAATGTTTTTTCACATTCCTTACATTCATAAGGCCTTTCTCCACTGTGAGTTCTCATATGTTCATTTAGCCTGCTCATTTGAGTAAAAGTTTTCTCACATTCCTTACATGTATAAGGCCTCTCTCCACTGTGAATTCTCTTATGTTTATTGAGGGAGGCTGATTGAGTAAAAGTTCTTTTACATTCCTTGCATTCATAAGGTTTTTCTCCACTGTGAGTTCTCAGATGTTGATTGAGGCTAGTCTTTTGAGTAAAAGTTTTCTTACATTGTTTACATTCATAAGGCCTCACTCCATTGTGAATTCTCTTATGTTGAGTGAGTTGTGAGGATCGAGTAAACGTTTTCTCACATTCCTTGCATTCATAAGGCCTCTCTCCACTGTGAATTCTCTTATGTACACTGAGGGTAGTAGAATGAGTAAAAGCTCTGTTACATTGCTTACATTCATAAGGCCTGTCTCCACTGTGAACTCTCATATGTTGAATGAGGTGTGAGGATTTAGTAAAAGTTTTCTCACATTCCTTGCATTCATAAGGCCTCTCTCCACTTTGAGTTCTCATATGTTGATTGTGGCTAGTCATTTCAGTAAGTTTTCTCACATATCCTTACATTCATCAGGCCACTCTCCTTTGTGAATTCTCTTATGTTGAATGAGGCATATGTAGTTGAGAAAAAGCCTTACCACACTGCTTATATTCATAACACTGGAAACTCCATGAAGAGTGTTTTCCTTATATCTTCCCCTAGATTTTACTGGAAAATATCTTCTGTTGAAAACAAAAAGTTAAAAAGACATTTTTTACCATTTCATTATTAACATGGATACTAAACATTCAATTTTCTCCCTCAATTGTCTAGTAAACCATTATTTAAATATCTGGGTGTGATACAACAATAATGGTCACAGGGTTAATGAAATATATAGTGATTCTATATATGAACATAAGAGAAACATATTTCAAATATTCATAATATAATTCACAAGTACATAGTGGCAGTATGGCTAACATATTAGTGATAGACACAAATTCAAACACACACAAACATATATAGATATGAAACAAAGAAAGTATATCCAAAGTCATACATACAGGGTATATATTTTTATCTACATACATATATATGTATAATTACGAACATACTTAGAAATTACACACATGTAAATATAGATAGAAATATAAACTGCATTCTATTCAGTAACCCCATAAGATAGACTATAAATATGATTTTTATAAGAATAGCCAGCATCATATGTATGACAGGGTGTTGCTGATATGCTAGAGGCACTCTCCATTCCGTTACAGGCTAGATGGTTAATACAATGCACCACCAGGATCATGTTCCTCTGTCTACATGTTCATAATATATAAACATATATAATACATTAATCTACAAATACATAAGAGGGGCATCAAAATGTGGAAAATTTTCATTTGCCATGATCTTTTCTATGCTCCCAGCATATGTTTCAAAATTGCCTTTGATTGAGTTGATTTTGACTCATATCTACTTTATAGGACCATACATAAATGGCCCTATAATTTTCTGAAACTATAGCTTCTTGTGGACGAAGGCCTTATTTTTCTCCCCAGGAAAATGGTTTACCAGGCCAATGATTAAGCACTACACACAATGAATTAGGTGTTGGCCTCCTAAATGATGGTGCTGTTGAAACAAAGCTGCTATCCAGACATAAGAGGAGGTGATCTACTTCCATTAAGTTTAACATCCTCAAAAAATCTTATGCAAAATTCCACCATGTACTATGCTGTCACTATGATTTCAAATGTACAAACGAGCAGTGGGTGAAGATGTGCAGACGATGCATTGCTGGTGCACAGATAGTTGTGGTATATATCATACATAACAACTGATTTTATGTATAATATATAAACATAACTATATGTAAAATATTATTAGATGATAAGACAATTTTGGCTCATAGTGACTTACATGGAAAATTGAAGGAGATCACCAAAATATTTCTCCCCCATACTCAATGGAAATTCTGATGGCTATTTTGTGTTATTAGCTGAGAACATAATCATCTGTACCACATGGATTTAATTCCTGAATATTTGATCATCTTTCCTTATAATACTGGTAGTAATTGAAATATTGGTTGGGTAGATTCCAGAATAACAACATGCAAGATTTGACAGTGTGGCAAATAGACAAAGTAATGGTAGACTGCAATATATAGATATTTGTGATCATGGGAAGCCTGTGATATAATTGTTCTGGAGAGAAAATTAACTTAATTGGCATATCTAACCAGGTATTCCTAAGCCATTGTTGTATATATTTGGTAAGTAAGGAATTAATTTGAAATGATGAAGTTCTTTTTACCTACAATAGCTATGTTTGTGAGGTTTTCAACAATCACATCTCTGTAGAGACACTTCTGAGAAACATCCAGCATTGTCCATTCTTCTGTGGTAAAATCCAAAGTAACATCCACATCAGTCACTGAGTCCTAAAAGAGCCCACATAATCTCTTTAATCTGAATCCTAAGCAATCAAATACATGTTAAAAGAAAGATGAGGCTTATAATCTTGAGGGATGTTCATTTCATTGTGATTTTGACACATAGTATGAGTTCCATAGCACTATTAGGCTTTACTCATTGTTATCATTCTCTAACCATATACATTTACTTCTCAAAAGATTTCATCTCATCTCATGGACATATCAATATGAAGAACCTTCAATATTTTTGTAACAAACTTCCACTAATTACCTTTAGTTCCACTTTATCCCACTCACTTTGTGAAGTCTCCTCAAGTTTATAACATAATAAGCCCATCACTTCCCACTTGGACTGTCCGATTCTGTTCTAATCCTAACTTAAGATTTTATAATAGCTCAGAAATTCTCTACTATAAACAACATATTCCATATCATGTCCTTGCTCTCTTTATATCTCTCCCTTTCTGTGGTATTATTGTGTGTTTATGAAGGGAGGGGAAACACCTTCCACAGGAAAAATGAAATATATTTCTTTATAGACTAAGCAAACATAGAAATATTAACAATCAAGAAATACACCAAGACTGGCATCTTATTTATTTGCTATTGTCTAGGCATGAGCTTGTGAAGCATGCTTCACCAGGAGCTTGGAAGGGTAGGAAGACAAAATAAATGTGATGGAAAGAGGTTATGCTGCAATAAAGTAGGGAGGCATTATCCTGAATGGCTACATAGTTATCACTGGTATTGCTCTTTTGCAAGCCCGTGAGTTTCTGAAGGCAGGGAGTTGTGAGGTGGCAGTTACTTGACAGTGGTGTAGGTTGGTGCCCCTATAGAACTAATCTGCAAGTTAGGCTTGTAGAAAAACACACAATTCTCAACTTTCTCCATGCTTAGTCATCGTGCATATGTGGAATATAAGGTGCACCATTCCCCTAGGTCTTAAATCCAGGTTTCAGTTTCAGAGGTTTTAGGTAGGCTGATTGAAAAGTAAGGTTGAATACCAGGTGGCTCTTTGATCAACATTTTTAATCTAAGTTTTAATTCCTTCCAGAAAAAAGGTTAGTTTATGCAAAAAAAAGGTTAGGTTATATAAAAAAACAAAACAAATGGTGAATCAATAGATACATTAAATTTGTTGGAAAATGCCTCTTTAGAGTGTTGGGAAGCAAAGATATTACTTTGAGGACTGAGTTTACCTGACCTAAACATGCTATTGTCAATGGTTTCATATGCATGTGAAAGATGGACGCCGAATAAGGAAGGATGAAGAAGAATCAATAAGTTTGAATTGCAGTGCTGGTCAAGAATATCCCAAGTACCATGGACATCGAAAAGGACAAACAATTCTGTTCTGGCAGATGTAATGTCAGAGTGCTACTTAGAGGTAAGGATGGTGAGGGTTAATATATAATTTGGAAATGTTATCAGAAGAGAACTGTACCTGGAGAAGAAGAATATGTTTGGTAAAATAGAGGGGCAGTGAAAAAAGTAATCCCTCTACTAAATGGATTAACAAACTGCAACAATGGGTTCATCTTAAATTGAGAGGATGGCACAAGAGGACCGTGTTTTTTTCTGTCATGCACTGGGTCCCTGGGAGTTGGAATTGACTCAATGATAGCTAACATAACAACCGACTGAGAAACCTCTAATGATCACACTAGACATACACAAAGACATGCTAATGTGCTAGTTATATTTACAAGTTATTATTTCTCTAATTTATAAAAGGGACGGGTTTCTTTTGTTAAAAATTAGAACAAACAAAGTGACTACAAAATCAATGAGGAATTCCTAAACTTCATTAAACCATTCCTCTGGAGGTTAGCTGAAGGAAATTGTCTAAGGTCCACCCAGCATGACACAAGGCAGAACATTTTCACAAACTTGGGCTTTATTGTGATGGCAACACACACTTAGGTGTGACTGGCTATTTGTCTGTCAAATGGAGTGTAAATTATTTAATCCTCTATACTGAGGTGTCAGCTGGAAAATCAGAAGGTCCAACAGAGCTATGGATCCATAGTAATCACTGTTTCAGGCTGTTTAGAAGGTCAATAATTGTGGGAAATTAACACTTTGGGAAATATGACTAGGACTATATTCCCTAATTTATAACAGAGGGTATCTGGAAAGCTAGTATTCCACGGTAGGAAAGCCACCACTTTGGTAAGTTAATGCCCAAGTACATTATCCTGCATTAAACATCATTCCTTAAAGTGAGCACATGTTTGATTCTATCTCCCTATACAAGTGGACATTCCTTTGCTATCTTCTCCTGCTGTGGCACCCATCCCCCTCTTTCCTTCCGCCCTGAAGCAGGTATTAGGTTTTCTCACCTGTGAGCTTAGAGACCTTATTGTGGTTGCCACCCACCTTGTGATGGATGTAACTACTGAGTATTCATATATTATGGCTACCTATAAATATCCCAAGATAGTAAAGACTCTCTCCTATCTCTTCTCCCAACTCCATGTGGACCAGCAAGAGAAGCTGAGGTGAGCATGCTACCACAAAATGTGTCCAACTCCTTTATTTTATTCTCTCTCTTATCTTCTCTAACTTTACTATGATCTTTATATATTATATCCGTACAATTGTACCTGTAGACGCCTCGGTTATTAGAGGCTGGTTTCCATTGACAGTTATTCAGTTGAGTCAAAAGAAAATTTCGTGAGAAACTTGTAGCCTAACTGTAAGATAAATGAAAACTGAAGATCTGGTAGCTAACGACAAAAGTTTTCAGATATGTTGAATAAATCCTTTAAAAAATCATTTCATTGGGGGCGCTTGCATATATCATAACATAGCTTAATCACATCAAGCAGTATTGTACAATTGCTACCACAGTCAATTTCAAAATATTTTCTTTATTCTTGAATTCCTCGATATCAGACCCCTTATTAAACACCTTTTTACTGTTTTGTTGTTTAAGTTTGAGTTATTGGGTTGAAACAACATTAGTTTGGAAAGAACACTTACTAACTTTCTATGAGACCAGAAATAAACTGATACCAATGTCAGATAAAGCTATTTCAAGAAAATTGTAGACTAATAGTCATTGAGTCATTCATTCTTGATACAATATTCAATTGTATCAATATTGGTAATGGATCTGCATGAAAAAGTTCTTTAAGAACTGGAATCTGAGTCAGACATATTACTAAGTATCATATACACTTGAGAATAATCTGACCCGAAAATCAGCCAAGGCACCAAATTTTACCACAAAAACTGCATTAAAAATGTGCTGAGAAAACTGGACCTATACACGAGTCTATACGGTATATATCATGATTAATCAAAAACAAAAAATTAGCATTCAAATATACCAATTGATAGGGGAAAACTATTCAATTAAAGAGACAGAATATATACTAAACAAAGCATGACTTTTCAAATTAAAAGGAAAAAACACAAATCTAACATGAAACAGGTCTTACACATATGCTAATATACTCATAACAAAACAAACTTTGAAAAATGTCATATATAGCAGAAAGAGATAAAAATATCATCCAACCTCAGAAACAGGACAAATATACATGTTCATTTTCAACACTCATATTTAAAATTATACTGTATGTTCTAGCTAGGCCAATCAGAAAAATAATCATTAAAAAAAAAAAAGAAAAACGACTTTGAAGCAGAAGAAATAAAAATTCCCTATACATCATAAATTAATGTGTACATATGTAATACATTAATTAGTAAAAATAGAGGTATTGGCCTATGTACATGTATTTATATGGCAATACACTGAGGTCGTGGATGGACTTTGGACCACTGTTGGAGCCCTCCCTCAACACAAGAACACTTTGTTTTAACAACTTGGCATTCTGTGATGCTCATCATTCCAACATGATTGCTGCAGGAAAAAAAATGGGTGCACAAGCAAATGTGAAGAAAGCTGATGGTGACCAACTAGTTAAAAAAGCAGAGAAGCAACAAGCCCACATGGAAGAATCACACCAGCCTGTGTGATCCTGAGGTGTCAGTGGGATCAGCTAAGTGGTATCAGAAGACCCAAAACAAACAAACAAAACATAGAGATCCAAAACGCATCTGTAGACAATGGGACATCCCATCACAGAAGCGTCACAAAGAAGGGATGAGTCAACCAGGGTGCAGTATAGCTCCAATGAAACACATTATTCCTGTAGTTCCTTGAGATTTCCTCACCCTCCACTATCATGGCCCCAGTCTTGCCTTTCACTTTGAGCTACACAGGAGCATGTACACTGGTACACATAAGAGCTTACCACATGTATACCAATGATAAAACCCTTTAAACTGGCCATAACACCTGCCTCTTAACTCATGATATTTATCTCCCAAATCTATCCCTTGCCTCCTGTTCTTGAACTGGGAACAGTGATTAATCCCAGGACCTAGATTCTGATCTTAAGTACAGACACTGACTCTAGCACTCTAAATCCCTGGAAAGAACCCCAAACCAAACCCATCAACAAACTCATGTTGTGAATTATGCTTGTGGAGGTGTCTCCTCTCTCACGTTTTACCTAAATGAAGTGAACTGCTGTAGGTAGACAAGCAAACCCAGGAATCAGACATATATCGTCTCTTCTCAGTTAACTTTTATATCATTTGCATATGGTTCATTACACTTGGCAAAATAAAGTAGTATAGAAATGTTTAAATATGACAATATCATGACCAAGGGTTCTCAAAGCTCTCATGTGGACCTGTTTTACTGTGTCCTGCCCTCAAGGAGCCTTCTCTGCTATTAGACATATGCAGGGATGTGTTCCCATATAAGCAAGGTGCCAAAGGGCTCAATTATACTATGTTACTAATTTGTAGATCACAACTGTATTCTCCCTGGAAAATGTGGTGAAGCTCATATTAAAGAAAACAAGTTCATTACCGGTTATTCTATCATCCATCGAAACCCTCCATCCCTTTATTCCCAGGTGATCCTATTCTCACAAGATGGAAGAGGTAGCAAATTAAAGGTGCTTACATTGGAAACATTGTCTCCATTTTTCAAAACGAACAATTTACCTTTTACTCAGACCTAGGAAAAAGGGTCACAGGAATACTTTGTACATCCCCTCTCAGTTTGAGCTGGCAACCCTAATATTTGTGTCCATGGCTCTAGATTCCTGTGAGCCAGGAACTTAACCTCACAAGACATCCTGCACAAGTGGGTGCTGTATCTTCACCCCCAAATGGAAAGATGTCAATCCCATATACACCCTGTGTGTCCAGAGCCAACAAGTCCCTCTCTCCCAGCACATTGGGGCTCTCCACTCAGAGAAAAGAGAAGTCCTGAAAAAGTTACTCATGATAAAAACAGCGGGTCAATCCCTCTCTCACCTAATGGGCTAAATGCTGGGGAGACATCCTGGGTGCATGGATATCTAAATATATCCTGAAATGCAAGGGAGACCAAATGTGGACAAATCAGCAACTAAGTTGTCATTAGTGGGAGTTTCATTATCTCTACTTTTGGCACAGGACTGAATGCCTTTGAGCTTCCAGAGGCAAAAGGCAGGGTTCCTGTCTGAGCTTGTCTTGCATACATACTGGCTGAGGATAACTCCCCTGAGATAAGTCCCCCTGCCCATGTTCCAGGCCCGCTTACCTTCCAGGAAGCACATAACATCCAAACAAGGTTGATCCACTACACTTCTTTTTGAGATCCTGCCTCCAGGTCTACCTGGGTCCTGAGAGTAAGCTGGGAAATCAAGAAGAAAAGGCTATAGACAAATGAAATGGCAATCACTTGTAATTACTTCAGCATGATTAATAATAAATCAGTAGGATTTATCTTCCTTGAACCTTGCTTGGGTGAGTCCAGCTGAAAGCAGAGTGGACCTCATATAGATTGCTTTAGGTTGCTGCAGAGAGGCCTTCTTAGGTAACACAAGGCAGTCCTAGAACACCTTTGCTCACACATACACTCACACACGCAGGAAAACACTCATTAAACTGATAAAAAACAAGGACTTAACCAGAGAGAATCAGGAAGCTACGTGAGAGTAAGAGACCATGGATAATATTTAACATCAAATAAGGGTACACCTACCACCCACAGCCTAACATTGTGTTCTGAATATTTGCTCCATTAGAAAATGTAATCTTTGATGAGCTTCTTTCTGTTTATATACATTATCAGACTAATTTTGTATGTTAGTAAATTAATTTTTTGTCTAACTTTATTCTTCCTTGATCGACCATGATTGTCCCTTAAGTTTTATATATGGCTTCTCTCTCTTCAGGCTTGGACAGCTTAAAATTAGTCATGTTCTAAATTTATGAGTACTGAGAGAGAATTATAACATGTGGCAGAGCATAATAACCAATGAAAACCAATTAACTAATTATAAAGTTGTACTGGCTTAATTATGTCTTTTTAGTGTGCTGCTTATTTGAGGATATTTTAATTAAGGGGATTCACAACTAATAGTAGGTTATTTTGTATTCACAATGTCAACAGTGTCTAGGGGTCCTGCAAGATTTCTTTCTGGGAAAATGGATATGTTTATTCATAAGGTATAAGTAAGTAACATGTAAATATTGTGGGGTTTTTCACTAAGAAAGCCCAGAGCAATATACTTTATCAATAAAACACATATTTTAAGCCTTATAGTTTCCACATTAAACAAGAATTCCTTTCCAAATTAGAAAACATTTTAGTTGTATAAGTATTATTGGCATGTTCAAAGAAATTTTTAAGTCAATATATACCCAATATGTAATACCAAGTTTAAAAATTTTAAAGAAGATTGATGCCAGGACAATTCTTAAAATTTACATTCAAACTGGAATTAAGGTAATCCGTGGGTAATTTTTTAATCCTCCCATTATTTGGCTGTAATCTATGAGTATATTTTAGCACCTATAATAAATACAGTATTACAATGAGTGAGTAAAATGATGTACAATTTATGAAAACATTTCTAGCCTTCTAAAGGCAGCAGCTTTAACCATGTTTAACCACCACAATGACTCCCTTTGATGACCCACTATCAAGTTTGGAAATCCCATTGAATACCCTATGAGACAGTACACGTTTACTGTGCCAACATGGTTAATGAACACATGTGGGATTAAGTGAAGGGTGGAAAGATAAATGACTCGGCAAGCCTCGCCTTTCTTGTCTCTTGCCTTTTGATCATCGGACCAGTGTGTGGCTGCCTTGCTTGCTCTGTGCCTCAATTTGCAAGCTACACAACCTGTGGGACACCTAACCCATAGACTGTGTCACTTTAATTTGAGGTTCCCTCAAGACCTGTATTGCCACACTATTGGAATTTATATCTCTTGAGCTGGGGACTACCAGACCCTGTCATCTGGCTGACTGTTGGTGACCTACCTGCCTTGTTGTTTGCTGTCTGTGGCCAGGTAACCTGGACTGCTATACAGAGGACTACCCAGCGGCCTTAAAAACTTGAAGAACTGCCAGTGTTTCACAGCTGTCTCACCAGAGTGAGTTGCACTGTGCCATTTATACTGCTTTATAGATTAATTAACAGTTTATTTCTTATGGTTTCTATATCTACATAAATACATATATAAAATTATTAGTGTTCTGGTTTTGTTTCTCTAGAAAACCCTGTCTAACATACCCTATTTAGGAAAACATGTCTGCATGTGTTCTTATGGTCAATAACTTTGTACTAAGTGTGTATGCTTGCCTCAGTGAGATTTAAGTGCATGCACTTAATTGGGGAAATATTTGTAAGAGAGAAAGTGCAGAGAATACCATGGAGGCTGGAGGATCACTCAGCTAAGACACCAATCTTACCCTGAGAAAAGGAACAAAAAATGAGAGGTAGGAAAAACTTTCTTAAATGTCAGTGTAACCCAACAGATGTCCAGTAAGTTGACCAGGTTACCTCAAAACGAAATCACCCATTAGAGAACCGCCTCCTTTATCATAGACAAATTCCTATGCTTCGTTTATATACTAGTCTTGAATTGCGCTTTGGCTAGTCCTGAGAACTCCAGTTCTCCGCACAAACATGCTGATGCAATTTAGAAGCAATGTTTCTTCATTGTCTCATTATGCTCATTGTGGTTGGAGTAGAATTACATTATTAGGTTTTATCATGTTGTTGTATTTTTATATATGAAAATGTGTTCATGTTTTCTAGTAAGATACATAGATATATAGGATGGTTTTCCTTCTGGATTAGGTTGAAAGAAATATTTCCTCATTAGTGACATTCTTATGTGTATTAGTTACAAATGTTCCCAAACAATATCCTGCTCCTGTTTCCTGGGGGCTTTCATTTCATTTCCTGAAGACTGTCTCACAGAAGGCTCAATCTCTGTAGTGGGTGCTCAGGATCAAATAATGCACAGGAACCAGACTCTGAGGCAGGTACAGATGAGTTGCCAGGGTGGGTTTCCTGTTGTGCTCACGGAATTCTCAATCTCTTATTTTCCCCTAGGGAACATCTCTTTATTATTATTTTCCATGTCCTGAGACCTATGAATTCAATTTTCTCACTTCTTATAAATTAAAATAATCCTGTGTGAACTGTTTGCCTTCAGAGGTCCTCACTTCAGTCAGAGCCGATATTCATTTAAGAGAAAGTATAGAAACTCATGACCAGAAAAGAAAGCGTTACCTGCTGGTCTGAAGGGAGTGGTCTCATTTCATTAAGAAACAAACCCTAGACAAACGTTTGCCCTTAGAGAAATGCTCAACTTGCCATGCAGAGGCTGCCAGTGAGAGAAGTTACCTTGTATAATGTTATCAATCCTGTAATTAGGGAAGAACTTTTTTCTCTGCTTATAAAGCGATCTAGGCCACATGCAGTAGGCTAACCAGATTTTGCCATTCAGTGTGTTTTTTAAATACAGCTTTCTCCAGAGGTCCCATCAAAAAGACTGATTTTGAGGACCTCACTGTGTGAACTGGACTTTGCCTTCAACACACCTGATGCAGGAGAAAAGACCCTGAAACACTCCTTTGGACTTTAACCAGAAGCAGCCAAGCTTGAGAGGAAGCAGAGGATTACTATCCTCAGGTCCTGAACTTTGGATCACTGGGCATTGGTTCAAATCTCTATTCCTATGATTTTACACAATGATAAACAACTTGGAACTTCCTTATACTGGCCGTGTTCACGTTTCCTTTGCTGTCTATGATGTCTCAGTTCAGAAAATGGTTTTGCCTTTTCCTGTATGTCACATCCATATTGTTTTCAACAGTGTTCTGCCAATGAAATTTGGAATCCTTATAAGTGTACTTTTAGAGGTGGGGGGAGTGGGGAAAATGAGCAGCAGATATTAAGGGCTCAAGTAGAAGGAAAATATTTTGAGAATTATGATGGCAACAAATGTACATATGTTTTTGACACAATGGATGGATGTATGGATTGTGATAAGAATTGTACGAGCCCCCAATAAAATGATTAAAAATATAAGTGTACTTTTAGTGTAAAAGTCTACAGGAATTCAGATTCTACATCATTGGCCAAGTTGTTATTGTTCTTACAAATACCAAATTTACCATATAAATTCTTACATTATTTTCAAGCTGATAATGCTGCCTATATAGTGGACCATAAATGTATACGTATACCTTAGATGCATGCAAGTATCTTGAAATCACATTTGATCAAAGCCCTCACCTAAGAACAATTTGTTCTTCTCATGTGACTCTGCTCAATCCCTCATTCATGGATCACTGCAATGTAAGTAAATGGCAATGTGTGGCGAACAGATTAGATGGTGGCCAGTTATCAGAAAGAATAGTGTCTAAGGTCTTAAAGCCTTGTCCAATGACAAACATTCCTCTAAGTTAGCGGTTCTCAACATGTGGTTCGTGACCCCTTTGGGGGGTCGAACGACCCTTTCACAGGGGTCGCCTGATTCATAACACTAACAAAATGTCAATTATGAAGTAGCAATGAAAATAATTTTATGGTTGGCGAGTCATCACAACATAGATGCTTCAGCGAGCATTGGACACATGGGTTTCAGTTGGACTGGGATGGGATGTTCTCTTAATAAAATTTTACTTTGTGATGTATAGCTCTTTCTTATGCATCTGAGCATCTATACTTTCATATTACTAGACAACCCAGCCTAACACCGTTTCCCACCACACTGGTGTCAAGTGAGGGAGAAAAGGTGTATCTGACATACTGCTCTTGGAGAAAGGCACATCACAAGGAGTCTGGAAAGATAATCAACACTTCCCTGACAGCGAGCCAATGTTATATTCCTGTAGGAATGTGGATTTTTTGGTGGGTGTGAATCTTATTTACAATAAAAGTTTCATGTTAAACTTGTAAAAAAGAGTGTTTACAAGGCACAAGGCACACATATTCTCTCTGAACTAAAGAAGGTCAACACATTTAAAACATGTAAGGAAACTTAGTAGACTTGTAGTCACACTTGATATAAAAAGTTAGTGTGATACTAAGAGCTTTATATTCACGGGGAAGGCATGACATGCATGCCCCTGAGAGAAAATTCCACTTGATTATTTAAGAAAGTATTCCCATTACTGAGCCCAAAATATTGGAGTAGCACTGATGAGAATGACTTATTTCTGTTTAATAAAAATATTCATACCTACTGAGGCCAGATTGTTAAAAATTTGCATCATCACATGACTATAGCGTTTCCTCTAAGAAAGGACGAGCAATGCCCATTCTTCCAAGAAGTCCACAACCACCTCTCAAACATCCAGTGTCCTATAACATCCCATATATTCTGGTTCAGCAAGGTTCCATGCACTCCAATATGAAAGCAGGGAAGATGGCCATCCTGGGAAATTGAGACTTCACATGGGGATTAGACACATGGGTCTGTATTCTACTAAGGATTTCCATCAGGGTTTAGCTCATCCCTTCACTCACTAGACTCACTCACTAATTACACGCTATCTCAAGTACTGCATTCTTCTAGCACAATAAGCTTATCTCTGCAGTTTGTCTGGGACAAACTGCAATCTCGCTCCTTTCTATATTTATGGTTCAGAATAGAGAACAGTCAGAACACATAACATAAGCCAGACAAATGATCAAAACTAAAACCCCGATTCCACATTCGAATCATCTCTTTCATTGGAGGGGAGAAATTCACCTCCTTGCACAGGACCAACCAGAATATTTATCAAAATATGAAACAGTGAAAGCAAGGTAACAACGAGGCTGCTGTGCTTCTTCCATGTGGGCGTTGTTGCTTCTGAACTAGATGGCTGCTTGTTTATCTTAAAGCCTTTAAAACCCCAAATGCTATATCTTTTGATAGCCGGGCACAATCAGTTTTCTTCACCACGTTTGCTTATGCACACATTTGTATTCAGTGATCATATCAGGAAGGTGGGCACCCATTGATATGATATTTTTTTCTTTGATGTCTGATACCTGGTCCCTTCTACACCTTGTGACCACAAAGGCTGGTGTGCTTCTTCCATGTGGGCTTTGATGCTTCTGAGGTGTTGAAGGGATCAGGTATCAGGCATCATCAGAACAAAAAATCATATCATTGTAAATGAGGGTGAGTGCAGACTGGAGACCCAAAGCCCATTGGTAAGCAACTGTACACCCCCTTACTGAAGGGTTGCAGGGAGGAGACGAGCCAGTAATGGTGCAGGGTAGCAACGATGAAACATAGAACTTTCCACTAGTTCTTAAAGTGCTTCCTCCTCCCACTATCACGATCCCAATTCTACCCTACAAATCTGGCTAGACCAGAGTATGTACATTGGTACAGATAACAACTAGAAACACAAGGAATCCCAGACAGATGACCCCTTCAGGACCAGTGGTGAGAGTGGTGATACCTAGAGGTAGAGGAAAGGTGTAGAAAGGGGGAAACGATTACAACGATCTACACATAACCTCCTCCCTGGGGGATGGACAACAGAAAAGTGGGTGAAGGGAGAAGTTAGACAGTGTAAGATATGACAAAATAATAATAATTTTTGAATCATGGAGGGTTTATGAGGGAGGGGAGAGTGGGAAGGGTAGGGGGAAATGAGGAGCTGATACTGGGTCTCAAGGGGAAAGCAAATGTTTTGAGAATGATGATGGCAACAAATGTACAGATGTGCTTGACAAAATGGATATATGTATGGATTGTGATAAGAGTTGTATGAGCCCCCAATAAAATGATTAAAACAATAACAACAACAACTAGGAAACACTGCAGAATTTCTCTTTTTCCTTTTAGCTTCTCATTAGCCATTGGAGAACTTCTGGTATGAACTAACAAAGTAGCAACTCAAGGCCCTGGATTTATGATATCCTCTTGAAGAATTCTAGGTGACTAAAAGCTGACACATTACCTCATGAAAGAGATGATTAATTGAGGGAATTATGAAAATTTCTGTAGTGTTTCTGTTACACACCTACATTTCAGTCACTGTATGGTTGCACTCTTGAGTATTTTGTAGCTTCATGGAGACAGGCCATGGTATTGAAAAGAGAAACAGCAAAGTGAAAGATAGGTAACAATAGAATACAGATATCATCAAAAGTTTTCCACTCTGAGACACAAAGCTACTGTAATGCAATTATTATAGACCGCTCCCTTCAAAAAGTACCTGGATACTCACATGAATACACACTAAGGTTACATACTGAAAAAAAAAGCAGGAAATGAAAGTATCACAATAGCATGCCCTTCTGTTTTCTGATTGAGAAACTGTAGTTAGATTCCAGTTTTCTTAGAAGTTGACTGAACTTAAATGCATAGTACTGTTAAACTGTGCAAGGATCCTAGGACTTATACACCAGGCTTTGAGATGGTCCACTCCAAGATTTTTTCACATTTGCAGACATGGAAGGCAATTAGTTGAACATGATGTGGGACTCTCAGTTGTGGGACTGAACTCTATGACTTGTCATACATTTGTTCCCACATTTTTTCAGGACAGAAAGGTCCCTGGAGAAGGATATCATGCTTAGTAAGGGAGAGAGAGGCAAAGAAGAGAAAGGCCTTTGACAAAATGGATTCGCACAGGGGCTGTAACAATGGGTTCACACATGGGAACATTTGTGAGGATGGTGCAGGATAGGGCAGTGTTCCTTCTGTTATATAAAAGGTTTTATGAGCTAGAATGGACATGATGACACCTAACAACAACATAGAAAAGGCTGTACTCTGATGCTAACAGTTCACAGCATAGCCAACTGAATATATCATACAGTGACACGAGCTGCCATGGTCACTCTACAATTCTGCTGCGACAGTGTAATGTAGATATAGATCCAATAAGTCTTTCAAGAATTTCGTACACAGCAATGCATCAGGTGACATATTTTAAAGTCTCCACAAGTCTAAATTCCATTCCTTTATGATGAAAAAAAATCCCAAATGTAGTGCTGTCAATTCTAACTCATGTTGACCATGTAACAATGAGTGAAACTGCTCATTAGTGTTTCCAAGAATGAAGATCTGCATGGGTGCAAACAGCCTCATCATCCTCCTTTGATGTGGCTGGTATGCTTGAACCACAGAGGGTATGGTCAGCAACCAATCAATTAAACCAATGAATCAATAGGGTCTCTTCCACACAACAGTTCATGATAAAACACTGCACTTATTCAGCCTCTACAAATTTGAAGCAATTTCCAAAAAAGATTTTGCCACACTAGCTTTTAGTCCTCTTGTCTCTTTTAAGCAGATGTTGCTTCCAATTGAAACAGGTGAAGAAAGTCACCAACATTAATCACAATTTCAGTATTGCTCAAATGGTAACTTGTTGAACTGGGTCAGCATGCAGGCCCATGTGTCTACAATTAAATTCCTGGCAACTACATTTCTGTTCATATGCCTATAGTTGGTTATTCTGTCAGTCATAAATTACAATTACAGAGATGATCTAGAGGTCTTCTGTGTAGTACAAAGAGGAAACAAAGAAAACAGCCTATTCAATTCAGACAACTAGAACTCATTTCCCTGGAAAATCCATGAATCTCAGATAATACTGCTTACCTCAGGCCCATTTATCTGGCTCTTGCATTATTAGGTTGATTGAGGTAATATTAACACCCAGGCAAAACAGACACAGCATTGAACGCATCAAAACAAAACAAGACCAATCTGTTCTGAGAGGGCACACCATTCCAGAACCAATGGAGTTCTACCCTGGACACATGAGGTGACTATGAGTTGAAAATGACTCCACAGCAATGAACAAGAACAAAACCACAATGTTAAATGGTTATCAATTGTATGAGAAATGCAACAGAGATGGAGCTTAAGCAGTAACACATGCATATTTATATTAGGGAGCTTGTGTACGGATTAACACAACGATCATTCACTTTAAGACACACTAGCCCATGAACCCTGGCTTGATTAAAAAAAATTCTAACAACATAGAAGGGTTCTGTGATGAGTTTAAAAATGCACATTTAAAAAAAGAGAACCTGATGCAAAGGGCTTAAGTGGAGAGCAAATGCTTCAAAAATGATTAGGGCAAAGAATGTACAGATGTGCTTTATACAGTTGCTGTATGTATATGTATGGATTGTGATAAGAGTTGTATGAGCCCCTAATAAAATGTTTAAAAGAAAGATTATAGTAAACAACAACAACAACAACAAAAACACATTTAGGTTTCAGTTGCTCAGACTTCCATTCTCAACATAAGGGCAAAATAAAGCTCCATTGTCACTCACCAAATGAAAAGCTCATTAGCAATTAGTTTACATGAAAATTCCCACACTGGAAAAATAAATGGATCATGAAGAAGCACTAGCAACAAAGTAAACCAAAAAGGGAATAGTTACAAGAAATGCAAATGAGGACTTTCAAGTTTATGATCAATATGTGAAGAGCCCAAAGCCACCATTCCAGTCCCAAAGGAAAATGCTGACCATATTGAATTCAGAGTACTGAGATCACAGTGCATGGTTTTGTTCTGTTGTACATTAAAAAAATAATCAGTCACTGAGCCAATTCTGGCATATAGCATCCCATATACACTGTAGAACAGCCCCTGTTTGTTTCTGAAACAGCAGCTCCTTAAGGGAGTAGGAAGCCTCATCTTTCTACTGCAGAGCAGTTAGGGGTTTGGATTTCTGAACCTGTGGTTAGCAACCAAATGCATAACACACTACATCACCATGGGTGCATAGTATTGCTATGAATTGGAGGAAACTAGATGGCAGCTAACAACAAGAAAGGCTTTCTTTTCAATGACTCTAGTTCATTGGTCTACTTAGCACCCAGAATAAACAACTGTCCTAAAAATGAGGGGAGGCACACATAGGTATTCTCTCACCTGATTTCTACTGTGTTATCATGCTGTGTATCTGCCTATAGGATCCTTTTGTCTAGTGGTGGTTTTCATCTTGTGCCATTAGTCGTCTAATTAATTGAATTCATTGAAAACAGTGATTTGAAGGATGTGATGGAATTAACTAAGGGAATAGCCAAAAAGAGTTTGTTCCAGGAGGGGACAATATCTGACCACAGGGGATCAGGAAAGAGTATATTTCATGTTTTAAGGATAGTCAAATCTCAGGATGATCAGATAAATATTAATAAGGATGAATGGTGTCAGAAAGGTATGATTGAGACTTCAATGAAGAAATGAATACAAAAAGACTGAAGTCAATAAAAAGGTAGCATGTTCCAAAGCAACTGTCCTCCACAAACTGATTAGTTTCCAAAACTGTCACACACAAAAATTTCTTGCACTTCACAAGAGTCCACAAAAATGTGGATTTAATTGCATTTAGCCTAAATAACAATAAATGGTAAAGAATAAGGCCTGGATTGGTCCACACATAACTCCCTGCCATCACGTCTAGTACAACTCACGGCATAGCTATCAGAGTAGAGCTTCCTGTAGGAGTCCCAAGCCAGTGTATCTTTACTGGAGCAGGCAGACTCATCTTCTCCTGCACATTTGCAGCTCAATGTGTAACCCACTGGACAAAAGGGCTCCTTTGTTCATATATTATACACATTACCCAATCAAGTATCAATACAGGAACACATGAAAGGCCAACAGAGAAAGATAAGCAGCCCTAGAAAAGGCCTACCAATTTGTAAGGGAAGCTAATTCATGACACATCAGGCTCTGACAGCAAGTACTCACACTTTAAGGTGTGGGTCCCTAAATGGAAGTTCCTGAGTAGTACCAACTCACCAACAGCTGAGTGCTCAGTTACCAAACAAAAGATTGGAGGATGAAGACAACACAGAAGTACCTTAGAAGAACGATATGGCAACCAACTCCAACTATACCTTACAGCGTATAGTTTTACTCTGGAACCACATACAGTCACCATATGGAATTAAGTGGTAGGCAAAATGACTGATATTTATCAAATTATTATCTAATTTGGAGAGTCTATTCCTATGCAAATATAAACTCCAAATAGATTAACATAATTATGATCATGTAAAACTATACTATTTTGGAATTTAAAAAATAATGACAGCAGGACAGAGAAAAACTAAGATGAAAACATAAGAGGATAGACTGAAAAATTCATCTATATTAACATTCAAAACAATTTACCAGAAGGCAACAAAAAAGAGTAAGATATGCAATGGATGCATGTATATGATTGTGATAAGAGTCGTACAAGCCCCAAATAAGACAATTTAAAAATAAAAAAGAAGATACAAATATCCTGAGGCAATTTTACAAAGTTTATAAATCTGCTGTAAGTTGTCAGAGAAAAATAAACTAAGTGTGCAAAAATATGAGAAGTCTTCTTGGTAGTAGTTTTAAGAGATTTGAAGTACAAAATCAAACTAAGAAATCACTGTACACGTGGATCACAAGCCCTCAAAGTACTTCATCAGATAAGCAAATGGAATAACTATACATGCACATTTTGGGCAGGAAAATATATTAAATACTTCGGCTCTTTTAGTAAATTTTAACTTGGATATGATGTTCAACTCAACAATTTCCTCTCACCAGAAAGTGCTTTCCAGAGAGCAACAGAAGTTCAGAAAGGGAATGACGAGAATAAGGGCAGTAACATTCACAAGAGTAAAATTACATTTGAACCACTTGAATCCTTAAAGTGCTACAATAGGTAGGTATAGCCTGGGCCAATCACACATTGGAAACTTGTGTATGAGTCAACACTGATAGACCAAAGACAAAACAACCAACATGTGAAAAACTCAAAAGCATTCTGAAGAAAATAAATCAATGAGAACCCAGACACAGTTTATCATGGAATATACAGAAAGCTCAAAAGAGGCAAAACTAAACTGCACAGTTTATGGATTAAGACATGGGTGTCACAGTTATGAATATTTCTTGGACATAAAATAGTCTCACGGGATAGCTAGGTTACTTGTCTTAATATCATCCAAGCTTTTTTTTCCACGCTGAACAGCAGCAGGAGCTGGTGTCGGAGCTATCCGGTGCCATCCATGTCACTGCTGTGACCCCCGCACCCGCTGCCACCCTGACTGAGCAAATGACCCTTCGTGGCACCCTCAAGGGCCACAACGGCTGGGTAACGCAGATTGCTACCACGCCACAGTTCCCCGCTATGATTCTGTCTGCTTCGCGAGATAAGACCATCATCATGTAGAAGCTCACGAGGGATGAGAGCAACTATGGCATTCCCCATCGTGCTCTGCGTGGTCATCTCTTCTGATGGCCAGTTTGCGCTCTCAGGCTCCTGGGATGGAACACTACGTCTCTGGGATCTTACAACGGGCACCACCACACGCTGCCATGTTGGCCATACCAAGGACGTGCTGAGTGCGGCCCTCTCCTCTGACAACCGGCAGATTGTCTCAGGCTCCCGAGATAAGACCATCAAGCTGTGGAATACTCTGGGCGTTTGCAAGTGCACCGTATAGGACGAGAGCCACTCTGAATGGGTGTCCCGTGTGCGCTTTTCGCCCAACAGCAGCAACCCCATCATCGTCTCCTGTGGCTGGGACAAGTTGGTCAAGGTGTGGAACTTGGCTAATTGCAAACTGAAAACGAACCACATCGGCCACACAGGCTACCTGAACACTGTGACAGTCTCTCCGGATGGATCCCTCTGTGCTTCTGGAGGCAAGGATGGCCAGGCCATGCTGTGGGATCTCAATGAAGGCAAGCACCTTTATACCCTCGATGGAGGAGACATTATCAATGCCCTGTGCTTCAGTCCCAACCGCTACTGGCTCTGTGCTGCCACTGACCCCAGCATCAAGATCTGGGACTTGGAGGGCAAGATCATTGTTGATGAGCTGAAGCAAGAAGTGATCAGCACCAGCAGCAAGGCCGAACCACCCCAGTGCACCTCTCTGACCTGGTCTGCTGATGGCCAGACTCTGTTTGCAGGTTACACAGATAACCTCGTGCGAGTATGGCAGGTGACCATCGGCACCCGGTAGAAATGTGTGGCACAGCTTTTTTGAAATTCAAAGACTGGCTTTCTGGAAAAAAATATATATATGTATATATATATATATGTCAATCATCCAAAAGTGTAATATTCTACATTCTACTTTGGAGAGTCATGTCTGGGATCTTATCAGCTGTAAGTGGCCATCTGAGATAAATTATTGGTCTTTACTCAACTGGCATTAAAGTGAAAGATAGAAGTCAAAGATTCAATGAAGAATCTAGTCTACATTATCGAGTCTGGTTTTATCTACCCTGAAACCAGAACTAGATGGGATTGTGCAGGTTACCATGACAGATCATTCTAGTTAAGTTCTGGACAGAATGGGAGTAAAATGTCCAATAGTATATCAAATTCCTGAAAAAGAAAAACAAGTAAACAAACCAACAAACAATGAGTTGAGACACTTTTAAAAAAATCATTTAAGACACTCTTTAAACCTTGAACCCAAACTAGCCTCTGCAGTCACCTTTTAGCTAAATAATGGATTGGCTCATAAGAGTACTTTAAGAGTGCCTGTGAGTACTTTCCTCCACTAAAAAAGTTAATTCTATGAGACCAAAGGACAATTATTTTTAAAGTAGAGGTGAGGATGAAAGGGAGCAGGGAAACTAGATTAACTAAAAGAGAACAATAAGAACAGAAATGCTGAGAATGTTTTACAAATGATGAAGAACGTAGCCAATGTCACTGAACAATTTGTGTAGAAAATGTTGAGTGACAAAACACACTGCTGTCTAAATTATGACTGAAAAACCAAAATAGTCAAATGGTAAAAACAAACAAGCAAACAAAAACCTCTGAATGTGTGGTAGTTATAGAATCTGTTATCAATTTGAGAAGATTAATGGTGAAGGGGTGGAGTCTAGCCCATCAATCAGGACAATGAGGTCTCTGTGTGGGCATGGCCTTCTCCTGATTCTGGGAGCCCTGGTATTCCTCCTTTAAGGTGGAAACACTCTCTCACTGCTCACTCCCTGGGAGACATTGCAGCTGAGAAGACTCATGGAACTAAGCTAGTGCCCTGAGCTGGAGAATCACGTGGAGACCCCTTGTCAGCACTGAGATGCTTACAGTGCCACGGGATCGACAAGACTTCCTACCCATTGGCCTATGATCTTTCTGCATTCGGTGTCATTCCATGTGTTTTGTGAGTCTGAAGAAGACTTTATAAATTGGAATTGGGCAATATGGACTAATGTCAGACATATGGACTTGATCTGGACTGGGGCTGGGACTGTTTTCTCAATATTCAATTGCTTTTGTATATAAACCTTTCTTATACACATGAGTGTCTATGAATTTGTTTCTCTAGTCCACCAGCACTAACACAGATTGAAACATATTATAAGAGCAATAATAATAATAATGTACTGCAATAAAAACTTCTCAAAGGCATATAATCATAATCTCCAAGCAGGTAAGAAATGTGATCACAGTAGAACACTGGAAGGACAAAAAAACCCTAATGGTTTCTATGTATTAGCAGGGATTTCATTTCCTATAAATGAAGAATGGATAGTTTATGGACCTCTTGTTTATCACATAGTTGACAATAAAAGTGCTAAAAATAGTATAATATAAAAGAAATAATATAACACCTGAAAACTCCCAATTTTCATAAAACTTTATTTCAGAGGGTTTTTATAGCTAAATTTTGATTAACTCATCTTGGAATTTACATTTTTATTCACTAGATTATCCCTGATGGAAACTGTGGTGAGCTGCTAACTGCAAGGTCAGTAATTCTACCTTGTCCTTCAGGGTCACTATAAGCTGGAATCCACTGGTGGAGTGGGTGTCTCTGGGCACTTAAAGCTGGGTTTGCTAATCTATGGAGCTGGAACTGAGCACCTTTGGGTTGAGGCTCAGAGCAAAGTGGCAAATGTGTTGTGCCTTTATCAGTTCCAAAGAACGCTGTTGCATGCCCAGATGACACAAACATGCAGGCATGTTACACAGGAGATTCACATGTCTGCTCACTTGTGCATCCCTGTTGCAGGAAGAGGAGATGTTCTACCTCCACGAAGAGCGCTGGCCTTGGACACGCACGGGCAATTTTCACCCTAGCTCTCAACAGCTGCTGAGTAGGAATCAACTAGACGACAGTGAGTTGATTTCCAGCCTTCATGCTCAGCCCAACCTCAGATACATCCTTAATTTTTCCATTTAATATGATAGTTTCTACACAGCCCGCAACCTGAGTGAAAAATACAAGGAGCTTACTGGTAGCCAATCCTTTATGCCACGAATGCACAAAAGGCCTTCAAAAAGGTCATGACCCTTCCATGGTAAAGGTTATGGAATTTATCCATGAACTTTTTGAATTCACTGCATATCTGTTCCTAATATTTTATGCTAAACAGAATAATGTAATAAATCTTTGATAATTCCTCAACTATTGTACATCTTAAAAATCTTTGGGATGCCTTTTGATCTTCCATGAAAACTCAGAGTATTAAGCATTTTACATATAGCATCTCACTTCAAGATCTATTAAAGTTGATATTAATTTCATTCTCAAGTTACTGTAGAGTCCAGTTAGGTTACAGTATATCTGTACAATTCACATAGAAACTTGTGAGAGCTGGAAATTAACAGAAGGACTTTATTTTTCTGAGTCTTGAAACTTGACAGATTCAAGTGTGTAGTTTCTCATGTTATAGTTAAAAAACTCAGCCTTGGAACTGATCACAACGATTTACATGTAACCTCCTCCCAGGGGGACAGACAACACTAAAGTGGGTGAAGGGAGACACTGGTAAGTGTAACACATGAAAAAATAATGACAATGTACAAATCATCAATGGTTCATGAGGGGAGGAGGGTAAAAAATGAAGAGCTGATACCAAGGCCTCAAGTAGAAAAAAATGTTTTGAAAGCAATAATGTCATCATATGTACAAATGTTCTTGACACAATGAATGTATGTATGAATTGTGGTAAGAGCTGTACAAGCCCTCAATAAAATTATTTTAAAAAGAAAGAAAAAGCAACCACAGTACTGACTTTTCAAAGTGTGTGTACAAGCAAGCATGTGTGCCTTGTTTAGTTTTTTATGTCCCTGAGCATTACAAATGGTTAACATGGATAGGTGTTCATGGAAAGATTGGACGTTTGTTTCTACTCAGTCTCCAGGGAAGAAAGACTGGGTGATGCACTTTGAGAAACCTGTCACTGAAACCCCTTCTGCAACATCCCTGTGCAATGACACACATGGAGCCTCCAGGAGTTGGTGTGGATTTGATGGCATCTGCTTGGTTTGCTTCATTTCGAGAGATAGAGAATTCTGGCTTCATTCACTACCTTCAAGCTGGCACTTCAAGGCAACCAGCAGCTCTGTAAGAGGAAACGAGACTGTCTACTCCGGTATAGATTTTGAATCTCAGACACCTATAGTGGAACACTGTGAGTCAGAATTGACTTTGTGGCAGTGAGTTAGTTTTGGGGCTCAGAAACAATGAAGGGTTCTACAAACAGCTTGCACTGCACTGTTCAACTGAGGATTGATGGGTTAAACAGTCTGCATTACTGTGGAAGAAGACAGGACTGGAGATCTGCTTCCACAAATGTGACACTCTGGAAACACTATGGAACTTTTCTGCTTTATAACACATGAATTTTCCACAAGATGGAATTAGCTCCAAGGTACCAAACCAAAGGGAAAATTAAACATGATAGCATATTCAAGTCTATGTATGCACATTGGCATTATGTTGAAAATATAATTAAATAACTAAAACAATACTCATTAAGAATCACCATGTCTATAATAAGAAACATGTAAGCCTGGTGAGAACTTGGCATATCTAAATTAGTCAGTGAAGAAGTCCTACTGATCCAGTGGTTAAATGATTAGCAGCTACATGAAATGAAAGCAGTTTTGGCCCATGAGATGGCAATCTGGTCACAGTGAATAAAATAAGCTTCTTATCAAGACCACTTGGCTAAAAGGCTACAACATTCAAGCATTACCATGCAGTGGGGCACAGAGAAAATGGTAGCTTATTTTAAATACGATCATATCTACTGTATATGAGTTATATGTCTGGATCTTGCCTTCTATTAGGAATAGTTATGACACAATTTTTTAAAATGAGGAGCTATTAGTAGGACACAGTTCTTGCACAGTAAATTCAAACAAATTGAAGGTGAAACAGTTAACATATGAAACCAATCAAAAGGATAAAAAGTATTTACCTACTTTGAATTTGGTTCCAAGAAACTGTTATATCCGGGCCTCGAGACCAATGAGGGCCACATCGAAAAGCATCAAATGAAAAGCTTTACTGGAGGCAGCTGCCAAGAAACAGGCAACAGCTAGCTCTCAATACATCTGGGCCCCAAGCACCACTCGGATTCTGGTTTATAAAGCAACACACCCTGAGTGGGTGGGAACACTTTCGGCTCCAATCACAGCTGTACACACTGACTAGGGGGATGGACCAGCTAGGGAACTTCCTGCTGGTATCCAATATGGGCATGGGCAGCAGCCCACCAAAATTTTGAATCTGGTGGGTCTGGGGACCAATGCAGAAATAGCAAGCTTAAGCAATAAAAAAATAGAGAGGAGAGTGTCAGCAAGTTAGCAAATGAGACTTAATGTCCTTCAGTCAAAGTATGCAGCTGTTAGGATGTGGATGTATGGCCCACCACTGATGATTTCAAACTCAGTCTTGTGAGGAGAAGGGGTTGGGGGAATTGAGGACCAACTCAATTAAGCATAAGTTGGAAAATATAGAAGCTAAATTTAGAAAATTAACAAAAAAGTGCTGACCTTGAGAGCATATACTATCAAAATATACCAATTCTGACTCATAGTGACCCTATAGGACAGAGAAGTACTACCCTGTGGATTTTCAAAACCAAGACACTGAAGCCTATTATTTCTCCAGATTAATACAAAAAAGGACCTAAAATAAATAATTTCTGGATTCTGCAAATCAAAAGATGTAAAAGGAAAGCAAAATTCCCTGTTGATAAAATGAGTGGACACTAAATCTGGGCCAGCATTGCTCTAAGAGTCAAAAGGGATGATAAAGGGGGTGGTGGAAAGCATTGATAGAGATGAGCCATTCACACAACTAATCTCTGAGTGGAGGTTTATTAGGGGAAACATCCCCACGTGGGGCTCTTCACACTCCAAGTGGAAAGGTATAGCATCACAGAGACCAATCTCAGGAGCTGTAGTAGAGAGTAAAGTCTTAGCACTCCAGTGAGGAAAGGGATATAGATGGCTGTGCAGCTTAAGCCTCCACTGAATTCTTTCTGATCCTTAAGCAAGCATATAGATTAAATTTTCCCAGGAGCAGAGGAACTTGGAAAGTTGATACCTTTCACCAATCTCCAGCCAGTCCAGGGGGTCCTAGAGTCAGGAGCCATGGCTTATCAGTTGAGCCCTGACTGCCTGGGTCAGATGGCCCTGGAGCAATCTTGTAAAATCCTCTATCTGGCAACGAAGGTGGCTCAGTTATGGTCCTGTCCCTGCTTTTGTAGTCCCATTTATAACAATACTGTACTGAAGTTCCACCAATCATAAACTTGCGACAGTTTCCTCTGCTGCTGTAATAGTTAGCGTAAGTAAAGCCATTTATACTAAGCAAACATTCTGCCCCAGTCCTAAAATGCAACCACAGGCCTTACAGCATTCTAAAAAAAAAAAAAAATAGCCCCTTGTTCTTAAAATCAGCAAAAAACTATCCTGGACCAAGAAATTGTGCAACTGCAAAGTCTGCTTCTGTACCAGCTTGATCAGCTGCGCTGCTTAACAGCAAGTTCTGCTTCTGTACAGCTCAGCAGATTAATGAAACCTTATAAAAACCCAAGTCTGTAAGCAGGAGGGAACCATCCAGCCAAGCTTTTTTTTTTTTTTTTTTCCCTTTCAGGCTGCTGGTCCTTGCGCTGATTCTTCTTCTTTTTTGTTTATAAACTTTTCTATTTCTTTCAATCTCACATCTCAGTTGTTCTGGTCCAGCTCATGTACAACACTGCAATCTTACTTAATTAGATTCTCGACTTGAATGTTTCCCTAAACTGTGCTAACGATCTCCTTCATCCAGTGACAGGTCTGTGTCTTTGTAGTCTCTTTGTCTCTTTTAAAACTTAATAAATGTTATTCTTAAATTATATTTGAGATTGGAGTTCCTTTTACTGTCTAAAACGGAGCAGAAGCTAGTTTCCAAAAGCAGAAATGGTTAAGAAGGATCATGCAGCAAGATCTGTTACAGAGTAAAAAGGAGACCCCATTTTAAATACAGTTTAAAGAGAACATTTATTAAATCTTATGAGACAAATATAGCACAAAGACACAAACAGATCATCTGAATAAGGGAAGCCACCAAAAGGAGGAGGAAATGGCTTCCCAGATTCACAATTGAGATGGGAGCTAAAGAGGGATTGGGGGAGGGGCAGGGCAAAGGAAACTCACAAAAGCATGGCTGGTGGCCAATGAATGCATCACAATGACAGACATTCCATCCTTAGATTGAGGGTTTACAAATGGGTCCAGGGCCTCCTGACTAATGCAGTCAGGGCAAGACTGTAGCACATGACTGCTGTTTAGGAGACTCCAAGTACTTTCTACAGTTTGGTGACCTCCATCAAGGGCACACACACGCAGACAAACCTCCAAGAAAGACTGCTTCTCCCTGGGCTGCCTGTATAGAGGTGAAGGTAATCCACACTCCAAAGCCTGAGGGCAATTACCTACTACCTTTGTTCCTCGGCAGAAACCATTCAATGGAGGCTTACTCTTTGAGGGGACTGCAATCTATGTGAGGACTTAATCTGTGCCGAGATTTGGGGCTGTCACTGCTATTTGGGGTTGTCACTGCTATTGTCACCCTTTTGCAAAACAAGGTGCTGAGAAGTTAAACTCTAATACAGACCTCAGTCACCAAGGGGGTGACCTGATGCCTGCAAGGCTGCCCTCTCCTTTCAGTAAAGGCCACTCTAAGGTCCCCATGCTCTCATGCCCGCGACCTGACACTGAAGGGACCGGGCCCTGGCAAGAACCCACCCCCAATGACGCCTTTCTGGAGTGAGAGGTGAGGGTGCAGGAGGATCTCTGAGCAAGAAATTCAGCCAGAATATTCCCGGGCCCGAAGGCAGAGGCCTGTAGCCAGCTCAGAAAGGGTTTAACTGGAAATGTCCCAGGGGGTCGTGGCGATCTGGAACAATGGAACACCAGGTGCGGGATCTATAACGTCCGCAGGAACCCAGACACAGCTGGGGACGCCAGGCCTGCGGGCGATTCCGCGCCTGGGATCAGCACAGAAACAAAAACTCACTCACCCGTAGGAAGTCGTGGGATGCTCACTCGGATCCTTCTCACTCAGAAGTGAGTTCTGCAGGAAATTGCATCACTTGGGGAGGGGGGTCGGGTGGTGTCTATGAGAAGGGGTGGGGCCTGGAGATAATGAGGGAGACGTGGAGGGAGGGGCCTAGAGGTGAGGCTCAGGGCCTGGAGTGGCAATGGATTCATTCTTAATCTTTTTAGGCTGGAAACCCTGCTGACACCTGTTCTCTTTGGATGGCTCTGTTTGCATTTGAAACACATTTGCATTTGAATCGCAACAACACACAAGCCCAGACAGAAAGAAGAACTGAAAGAAAAATGGTGGAAAACAAAAAAAGAAAAGTGGTGGGTGGAAGGCATGCTATCCAAGTGGAATTTCCCCAATTGACAAGCCAGCTGCTAGGGCCACAGAGACGCACACTTGACAGCATCTGATGCCATCTGCTCCACTTGACCATCTCTCTCCTGGTTTTCACCTGAATGCCTCTCAAACTCAGACACTGATTTCAGGTTCTGCTCCCAGTGCTGCAGCACTGAGACTCAAGTCTCCTCAGGTGAGCATCAATATGGGGAATTCCTGAAAATGCCACAGTTGTCCAGTTGTCATCTCCTCTTCTTCTCTTCCCCTGCTCTCTCCCTCTCCTCACTGCTAAAGATTTATTTCCCCACAATCTGTGGGTTCTGTATTACTCTTTTTATAAGGTGTCCAGGTTTTAACATTGGTAAAGCAGAACATCATTGACAGGGGCGGGGGGGGGGGGGGGAGCGGGTGTTCTTGATTAAAAATTTGGTCTATATGGAGCAACAATAATTTGCATGGAACACAAAATAGTCTTGTAATATATCTACAAATATAATACATTAAACATTATGTATAGTATTTTATTCTTTGGCATATTTCTCATTTGAGTGAATTTTTTAGTAGATTGCTGCTGTTGTTTAAAAGGTCATGAATTTTTTCACATGAATTCGTTAAATTATATTTCACACATAAATGGTTTCAATGTCTCAACACTTAATTGCGATTTTTCTGATGTCCACACTTTATTTACTGTAGAAAAAAACGGATTCAGTCACAGCATTAGTTCCTGGTAACGACAGCGTCCGCATATTCCACAATTTTTAGTGCATTATTGTATGGAACATGGTTTGTTTCAAATTGATAAAATATTTCTAACCATTTGTTCTCTTTTGTGATTTTTGCTGATGCCCATATTTAATCTTTTCCTTATCAATTTATTTTTAAAGTAATGATACCTATTTTAAAAGATCATTTTTTGAAATATTACTATATGGGAAATTTTGAGTAATATGATCGAAATCGAATGATTTTTGCACATCATTCCAATTAAGTTGTTGTTTTAATGTAGCCCAATGAAAATGTTCAATATCTACTCTAGCCCAGGTGGCAATGAAGCATGGTAGTAGGGCAGGAGGAAGGTCAAGGGAGATGGAGGAAAGAGCTAGGAGTCAAAGGGCATTCATGGAGGTCTAGACAAAGACATGTACATGCAAATATATATAGGAGGTTGGGGAAATAGATCTTTGTGTCTATATTTATAGGTCAAGTATTAAGGTGGCGGAAGGACCTTGGGCCTCTACTCAAACACTCCCTCTATGCATGAATACCTTCTTTTATTAAATTGGAACTCTATGATGCTCACTCTCCCGACACAACAGCTGGAGCCAAAATGGGTGAACAAGTAAATGTGGTGAAGAAAGCTGATGGTGCCCGGCTATCAAAAGAGATAGTGACTGGGGTCTTAAAGGCTTGAAGATAAACAAGCGGCCATCTAGCTCAGAAGCAACAAAGTCCACATGGAAGAACACACCAGCCTGTGTGATCGAGTGGTCCCAAAGGGATCAGTTTCCAGGCATCAAAGAACAAAAAATCATATCATTGACTGCACACCTCCATGATAGGATCGCTGAAGACAAATGGGTGCACAAGCAAATGTGGTGAAGAAAGCTGATGGTGCCCGGCTATCAAAAGAGATAGTGTTTGGGGTCTTAAAGGCTTGAAGGTGAACAAGCGGCCATCTCGCTCAGAAACAAATAAGCCCACATGGAAGAAGCACACCGGCCAGTGCGATCACGAGGTGCCCAAGGGACCAGATATAAGGCATCATGCAAAAAAAAAAAAAAAGATATAAGTGTGTGTATGTATGTGTATATATGTGTATATGTATATATGTATGCGTATATATATATTATATTAAATGAAGGGGGAAGTGCAGAGTGGAGACCCAAGGCCCAAGTGTCGGCCAATGGAGATCCCCTCATAGAGGGGCTTAGGAGAGGAGATGGGTTAATTAGGGTGTGAGGTAGTATCGATGAAGAACACAGTTTTCCCCCAGATCCTGGATGCTTCCTCCCCCCAACTACCATGATCCGAATTCTACCTTGCAGGGCTGGATAGGACAGAGGCTGTGCACTGGTACATATGAGGGTTGGAGATACAGGGAATCCAGGGTGGATGATACCTCCAGGACCAAGGGCGTGAGGGACGATGCTGGGAGAGTGGAGGGTGAGTGGGTTGGAAAGGGGGAACTGATTACAAGGAGCCACATGTGACCTCTTCCCTGGGAGAGGGACAGCAGAGAAGGGGGGAAGGGAGACCCCGAATAGGGCAAGATATGACAAAATAATGAGGTATAAATTACCAAGGGCATATGAGGGAGGGGGGAAAAGGGAGGGAGGGGGGGAAAAAAAAAGAGGACCTGATGCAAGGGGCTTAAGGGAAGAGCAAATGCCTTGAGAATGATTGGGACAGGGAATGTATGGGTGTGCTTTATACAATTGATGTATGTATATGTATGGATTGTGGTAAGAGTTGTTGGAGTCCCTAATAAAATGTAAATGAAGAAAAGAGGAGAAAAAAATGATTAGGGCAAAGACTGTACAGATGTGCTTTATACAATTGATGTATGTATATGTATGAACTGTGAAAAGAATTGTATCAGCCCCAATAATTTGTTAAAAAATAAAAAATAATTAAAAAAAAAAAAAAGAAAGAAAATGTTCAATATCACTGAAATGTACCATCCAGTCTTCTACGTAATCTATCCAGTTACTATAGAACTTTTTAACGTGATTCATTATATCTGCACGATTTATTGCACCTTGTTCTTCTAGCTGGCTTATACTATTATGGATAATTAATGGGAGAAAATTATTTTCTAACTGCTCTTGATATTGAAATGTTAAATTATTAACTTCATTTGCTACTTCGATTACTGAAATTTTGTCACCCTCAGTAAGTTTTATAGCATTTTGAAAAAGAGCTGCTTGATTGTGTTCCAACTGTAGGCAAATTTTTGAAGATTCTTTTTCAGAAAACTCTTCTAAAATTCTAGGACATTTATCCTATGATAGAAAGTAGGACTTCAAAGGATCGTATATTTTCAAAATTCTTTTGACAGCTGGCAAAAGAGCTAACCAGTGTGTTTTACTGTATCCAAGTATTTTCTGATATTCGACTTCCACAGTTTCACAAAATTCTTTAAGTGTTTCAACGCACACAGTGTATATATAGAGATAAGAATATATTTTAATAACAATATTTTCCACATCTATGGGCAACAAATCAGCAGCTGTTTGAATGGCGTTATGTATTATGTGCACTGCACAACCAACACCAATATTTTGATTAAGGTTTTTGTTTAATTTATAAAAAATATTATTTGTTCCTCTTCTTACTTTTCCTCCAAAATTTGTGTTTGTGTTGTCTGCACAAAATTGAATTATTTTATGTTTTAAATTGTTTTTTTTTCCAAAATATTAATAATGGAACTGAAAATTATTTCAGAAGTTTCACCAGGCACAGAAACGAAATCTAAAATTTTAATTTATTCCAGTTTCCGAATCAAAAAATCTAATAATTGTTGGAAATAACTTTATATCCTTATTAGATGCATCAGAATATATGGATATAAAATTATTTTCTATATTTTTGTTTAATTCTGAAAATGCATATGGGGAAAGCACATTACACACAGTTGCCTCGGATTTTGTTCTAGCACAGGCAAATTTTTGTTGAACAACTTTTTGGAATGATTGTGATTAATAGCATGAAAAGACATAAGTCCTTCTGCTAATGCTAATTTCTTTTCTTCATCTCCATAAGTTATTTTCCGAAAAAAGAATTTCCTGTATTTTGAAGGAAGATGCAGCAGTATTTAAATATCTTTTATGTTTCTGTGTCTCCAAGTGCTTTGAAATATCATTCTTCCTGCCGTGCGAAATAGAAAACTCACCATTACATTTCTCACATTTTACCAGGTAATCGCTTTTGTTTTTTTTAATAAAAGGAAATTCACTTCTTAGATCATCATTGTATTTGCATCCTCTTTTCTTACTCATTATGTTAAAAATCTAAAAAATAATTTAAAATTATATTATACATTATTATATACATATTGCTTAAAAACATATTTTGGCAGGAGAGACCTGAGTTCCCACATCATTCAATGCGATGCTGGCAGAAGCCCCAGCCATTCCACTTGACCCTCTTAGAATTTCAAACTGCCTTTGGGACTTGCAGGGATGTGATGTGTTTGGCTAGGCTGGAACATAGGTGGCCATTATTATTCACAGCTATATTAGGGAAAACAAAAAACAAAAAATATTCTATCTTATTTATTCAACAACTGTCTCCAGGACAACTAGGAGAGGTGGGGGAGAAACCAGACTGGGGTGATTCTGTCACTGTTTTCTTGTTGTTTCTTTAAGTTGACAGTAGTGAAATGGGTGTTCCCTAATAAGTCCATAGATCAAAACAGGTCCCTTTTAACAAGTGAACTTTGAAAAAGTAACATGATCTTCGTCCAATAAACAGTCACATAGATGAGTCTTGAATTACCCTTCAGCCTAAAACAGTAACTTAAGAGCCTCAGACATAGGTTTTTCTAGATTATTCCTTGAAGGTCTGTTGCCAGATTTGGAGAGTTGTTCTTAATCCTAATTTTCTTGGTAAGTGGTTTGTTTTTTCTCGCACAATTATAATCTGATTGTTCCATCTTTGCTGATTGGGTGCTGAGAACAGAAGGAATAATCCTTGTCTTCCTCTCCTTCCCCTCTAGCACCCAAAGGAACTTTACATAGATAGATGTTTGCACAACTTTCTGATGCAGTGTGTTGGCACTCAGCAGACAAGCGAGACTGAAGAAGCGCTCAGAAGTAGGCACATGTTACGTGCCCGGAGGAAAGGAAGAAGGGCACGAGTCCCCATGCTTAGACCTGTGCACAGCAGGAAGCAGATATGACAAGCACAGAAGCTAAGGGGTTGGGAAGTTAAAAGAGTTGAGAGTTTGGCAGAAGGCTGACCCCATAACTATGGTCAATGGACGCATACAGCAGGGATGGGGCCTTCTACGAAACAAAGAGCAATGCTTCCCTATTGGGGACATTTAATGAAAGGCCTGATGAGTAACTTCATAAATATCAGCCATTGAAAATGCTTGGGGGAACACAAAGAAAGAAAGAAAACGCTTGGGAACACAGTACTCCTTTGACAACACATGGGGTGCCAGAAGTCAGATGTGGCTTTTGTGGTGGTGGGTTTTTTGTTGTAGATGGGTGTTTTTCCTGCTTGTTGTTTGGATTTAGGGGTAATCGGAGTGTATAGTTCTTACACTCAGTGCTGTGAGGTTAGAGGTTTGAATTCACCCAGAGGTGTCTAGGAAGAAAGGCCTGGTGGTTTACTTCTGGATAAAAGAATCTGGCCGTCAGAACCCACCTGGAGCACAGTTCTACTGTGACCCACATGGGGGCACCACGAGTCAGAGTCGACTGGACAGCAACTAGTTTTCTGGTGGTTTCTCTGTTTATTGCAAAAGTATAACTTTTCTCATATTTACATGAATGGCCCCGGATGCTAGTTTCTTCCCATGGAACTCTGTTTCCCTGAATTCAACACACACTGTGTATAGTATTTAACTTAAAATTCATCAGGAGGAGCCTGCTGCTCTACCAATACCTAAAGTCCCATCTGCAGGGACCATAATCTTTAGTGCCTCCCAGAACCACAAGACCAACGACAAGATGGCCAAACACAAGATGGGCGCTGCCTATTGTTCTTTGAGCACGGATGGCAACTAAGTGTGTATTTTAAATGCTGCTCTACCTTTAAAAAAAGAAACTTAGCATCACCTATAGGACTGGTTTCAAGATGACCATATTTTTCACATGTCACATGTCAAAGCACATAATATGTATGTGCATAGAGCGTGCATAGCACATATAGGAAACTAATGGGATTGCATTGTTTGCCAAAAAAATAATTTAAAATTACATTATAAACATATTGCTTAAAAACACAGCAAGTAGGTACATAATTACATGAACATATTTTGTTAGGTTATAAATTAAATTAATTTGATTGCTGTAAAGTAACTATATTTTAAAATTATTTAAATTTTAATCCTATATTTCTTTCTAAATAATAACAATACTAACTTGTATTATTTTTTCTCTGAATTTGCTGTAACGTAAGTCGTGTCACTTTCAAGGCTGGCGCTAGACTTTTTGCCGCCACTATAAAATATAAATAACACGGGTACTTTCTGCTAAATTCAAGAAAATGTATGTATTTATTGAAATAAATAAATTACCTAAATTATATGCATATCTAATTTGTTGACATCACGACAGTTACAAAATGTTTTCATCGTTGCCAATGGCAAAAATGCCATTGTTCATTAAGTCCAAACAATGGTGGTCGAATTCTAACAACTAATCAGCAATGCGAACTTTGATAAGCAGTTCTTGATAATCAGTTCTCAACAATTATTTGTTATTATTAAAGTTTAACATTATAAAATTAACAAAAATAATATAAAACTCATATCCTGGCGAAATAGCCACATGGCAGCCAAAAACCGTATATTCCCTTCCCGTTCTCCCGCTGTTCCCTAGCTTGTTGTGCATTCTTTTCAAAAATCAGGACTTTTAAAAAATGCCACAGGACGCCAGACACATTGTTAGAAATCGGGACTGTCCCACCAAAAGCAGAACATCTGGTCACCTTACAAATAGCTATGCCATGATCTGCATCCACCAGGCTCTGGGGAAGCATCTGCAGTGGGTCTCAAGAATTAGTACTGGGGTGGTGGTATATAATACAAAGACTCTGTGAAGGGTCAATTCACTATCTCCAAAGACGACTCCTAGAACATATTGTATCTGTGTATGAACAGGATGAAATTCGAGGACATGCCTTTGTGTTACTGTGCTACCATCACAGTGAGGAGATTCAGATTCAACGGGGATACAAGCCTCCCCTGCAGGGAGAAAACAGGCCCCCACAGGGGCACTCCAGACCCACAGAGCACAGGTCTCAGGTCCAGGAGCAGGTGCAGATGGAGGGAGGTTCAGGACTGCTTTCCTGTTGTGGTATTGGTGTTCTTCTCCATGTCTTGGTTTCCCTCAGAGAATCTCTCTAATATTACCATGACTATCTCTGATACATTTAAAAAGTTGTATTATAAGAAGAAAACATTCTGTAGAAAAATAAGTCTGTTTGGTAATGGGAGGAAAATTACTCAGTATGTGGTTCTAAGGATCAGGCTCCAGAAGAAATTCAGGGAAACTTGGAGGTTCTGTTCTAATGAGATTTAGAGAAGATGGAGTGAGTGGGAGCTGCCAGAGGTTAGCTTTTGAATTGGATCAGAAAGACCGGTTTTTCAAACTCTCCAAATGATGCCTGAAGAGAAAGACGGTGCTGTGCTGCTGAAAGGACAGACTGAGAGCAGAGACTTCCATAGAATTCCCCCATTGTGACATTGAGTTATAGGTTAGAGTTATGTAGGTGGCTAGGTAGGGAACAAACCACATTAAAGCAGAATGTGGCTCCCCTATGGCTCTCATCTTCAGTGGGAAGGGTGCAGGTCAGACTCAGCACTGGTCCGAACTCTCTTTGTGTCTTAATCTGTTTTCTGTCTCTCTTGTTCATCAAGATGACATGATTCATGAATGTTTATGCTTCCCAATGCAAGTCTGTTCACATTCTCAATATGCCATTTTCATGGATAAAGACGCTCAATACTAAGGAAATGTCATAACTAACGCTATCTTTAAATACAATGCTGTCCTGATCCAAATGGCATCATAATCCTTTAAAGAAATGAAAAATGATTACTCCATATGGAGAGTCCCAAAATAATCAAGGGACCCTCCCCCCCCCAAAAAAAAAGAACAAAGAGAGACCCTCACACAAACCAACCTCAAAACTATTGCACAACCACAGCAGTCAAAACAGTCTGGCACTCGTACAATGATAGGTATGTTGACCAATGGAACAGAATAGAGGACTAATAAACAACCCATCCACATACAGGCAACTCATCCTCAACAAAGGCCCAAGGGACTTTATAATGGAGAGCGACCTTCTCTTCAACAATGGGGCCGGCACAATTGGGTCGCCACCCTCAGAAAAATGAAAGACAACTGAAAGCTCAGCTCATGTACAAAATCAAACACAAAGTGATCATCACAGACCTAAATATAAATCCCAGATCTATAAAGACCATCTGTAAGGAAATAGGCATACAAATAAGAGCCCCATTGCAAAGAAAGTACACACAAAGAAGACAACATGGATGAGTGACCTTCTAAAAATCAGATTTATGTGCATCAAAAGAGTAAAAGAGAAGCCAAGCAACAAATAAAAACAAGCAAATGAAGAACTGTTGTAATTTTAAGCTGCAATGTTGTCTGCCTATTGAGTGTATGACAATAGACAATTGCAGCAAATATGATTGCATTTTCCTTGGACATATTTTCTATCATTTCCATCTTTCAGAATTTTGAGAGACACAGCGCACCTTGATTACGTGACTGACCAAGCCCAACCCCAGGAGATGGGGGACTGCAAATCAAACCCAGAACATCTGCACTAGATGTCAATGTGTTCTGCTTCAGAGTGCAGGGAGCACTCAGGAGCTCATTGGGAACATGTGTACCAACCCTGTTAGGAAAGTGATGTGCAGATGGATACTGTCATGAGGTTGACACTTAAGACCTCTAGCAACCACTGCTATGAAATTATGAGATGATCATGGTAGTCATACTCAGAAATGGAGGTGACCTGAACTCGTGTGTAGCAACATCACGGTCTCAAGCTTAAGTCGGTCAGACAAGCACCAAGAGCAGACAGTGAGATGGGGGTTTGGTGAAATGAACAGGATCAAGTGATGCTCTGCCAGTGTGCATGTGAAAAGTGAACCAACTCAATGATCTCCAAATGAAAAATGCAAGTGTCCTGTGCTTGAACCCCTGGATTTAGTGAAATCGATGTGTCTTCATTTTAAAACAATGGCGCATTCCCTTCACCAAATTCGGGCCAAAGAAGTCCACATGACCAACACCTTGTGCTTGGATTTCCCCATTGTAAAAATATATATTCATTTGGAAATATATAGATTCTAATTCACCAGGAAATGAGTGGTGTCAGTCTTAAAACTGGGGAAAATGTTTTAACTTTGTTAGGAGGAAGGAAAGAGAATGGGGTTTGAGCTTTAAAACTGTATGTTTAGAAATAGTGTCACAGCTTCTATAGTCAATAATATGAACAATTTTTCCAAAATTAGATAATCTTTGAGTTTAGGGAATAAATTTAAGGTGAGACCCATGAGCACTTGTGATGGGGCTGTGCCCAGAGCACAAATGGAGAGGGTGTTCTGGTTGGAGATGCTCACATTTCAATTGAAGCAGAGCCTTCTGGGTAAGGAACATTTACAAGCGTGTCTGCACTCACTCTCTGAATGTTGAGGGTCAGCCGCATGGATGGACCTAATTTTAATGGAGAGTGCCTGTTGGGTCTCAAGAAAACGTCTTTTCATTCAAGATGTAAAATATTGTTCTTGGCTCTTATTTGTATTCTGATCCTGTTTTTAAATGGTTGTTTTCCACTTACTGCTCTCCTGAATCTTTGCACTTGAAAATCATGGCTCTGATTTTGCTGATTTTGCATTCTTGTGGATATTCCAGCAAACAAAGGCAGTGTCTTTATTCAGAATCTTGCATGTTTAGAGGCTACAGAGTTAAAATACTGTCTTGTCTGGGCCCAACTTTTCTAGGTGGCACGTTCTTCCCTGAGTCCCTACGACACGAATCTCTTTACTTGCCCTGAGGTTGACCTCAGTCGTCAGGCTCTGGGATGGAGTGTGTGTATTGCTTATAAGAGCAGTGGGGTTGGTGATGATCATGGCCCAAGGTCAGAAAAATCCTGGCTGAAGAAGATTAGTAGGGGACAATGCCGACTGGAAACATTCTGCAGAGGCTTCTGGTCATATTGCATACATAAAATGCAAAGCTAAGAATGGAGCGTGTCCTTTGGACCCAGTGCCTGGTATACCCTTTCCTGACCCTCAGAATTTGGACTGAACAGAACCCACCACCACATAATTCATTTCCTCAAACTTTCATGAATTTCTGTTGGACATTGCAGTGATTCGCAGAACCCAGAAGCATGAGGGGATCTCCTCAAGGGAGGAGGGGGTGGGAATCGAAACTGAATGGCTTCATAGAAGAGTTGGACCTTTGAGGAAGTATCAACAATAACTCCTTGGGACTAATCTGTAAGTTCATGCTTCTCAAAGATGTTGCTTCCACACAAGGAAAACTACCAAGTGCTATGAGGAGGTTACTTGGGTGTAAAAGAATAATATAAGAGATTTTGGAAAGTGTGAGGTTTGAAGATATCTTGGGGTCCAATTTCCAATTTTTGGTTTCAACAAACTATATCCTGCCCACTCTCTAGGGCATAGAACACATAAGAGCCCAAGGCAGGGAAGGAGCAATGAGGGGCTGGAAGGAGAGAACAATGGGCTCAGAAATCCTTGGCTTTCCATTTACCTTTCCTACACACCTCTTGGGGAAAATCTTCTCTCACTATAGACTAACATGCTTTTGATTTCAAACAAAGGGTTACACTAGCATGGCTCCGAAGGAAGAGGGGAGTCTGTTCTCTATCAATTTCTATGTATAAGGCCAAGGGTCCCTCACACGCAAATTATTCTCAGGCAACCGCACAATTTCACCTTTAGGCTGGGAAAGCTATCAGTTCTCTTTAGACAGGGCTGTAGGTCTCTTGGGAATCAGAGCTGTGGTCTAAAGATGCTATTTCTCTGTGTTCTCCTGTGCCTGGTGATAATTCCCCAAGATGAAATTCAGATATGTGACCTGGGTCTATTGGGATGGTTATGACTTCAGGTGACTGACAAGGACAATATTATTTTGTTTGCAGGTGTCCTGTCCCAGGTGCAGCTTCAGAAGTCTGGTCCTGGACTGGAAGCCCTCCCAGAAGCCGTCTCTTCCCTGCACTATCTCTGGTTTCTCCATCATAAGCATTGGTAGCTGCTGGAACTGGATCCACCAGCCCTCAGGGAAGGGGCTGCAGTGGATGGGATTGATATGCTCTGAGGGTAGTACAGATTATAACCCGTCCTTCCAAAGCTGACTCTCCATCACCGGAGACACATCGAAGAAACAGTTCTCCCTGCAGCTGAGCTCCATGACTACTGAGGACGCAGCCGTGTTATTACTGCACAAGGGAAACACAGTGAGAAGTCAGTGTGAGGCCAGACACAAACCTCCCCTGCAAGGGAGACACTGGGCAGCAGGGAGCGCGCAGGACCCACTGAGCACACACACCCAGCCCTAGACAGGCACAGATGGATGGCAGGGAGGATTTCCTGTTAGAATGAGGGCCTTTTCTCCTTACTCTCAACATCCCCAGAGAAAAATTTGTCTTTTTCTTTTTTCTCTTTCTCTAAATGTTCTCCTTGCGGCAAGATTGGAAGGAAGAACTAGCATTCTCTGTTTGCAGTACCAATAATAAAAGTGACGCTGACCTTCATTTTCATCCTATAAACCTCAGTTTCCTTTGTGAGAAAGAGATCATCATTCTCACACTCTCTGTGACTCAAAATCTGTTGACAAGGAAATGCAGGCATGTACAGATTCATGAAGGCAATGCATGATTTTAAATGCCCTGAGCTCATGGCTCTTACAGTGCATGGTCTGGTCTCTGGAGGTGTCTGTCTGCATTATTCCCTGTGCACTGTGGGTAGTGGTTGACTCATGTTCTCTATGTCTGAGAAAATAATTGTGGAGACATATGGATCTAAATTTGTGATGTGTCCTTAGTGATGCTTGGTACCCCTTGTCTCCCTGTATGCAGAAACGGCGTTCCAGGCATAGAGAGCCCCATGACATTGGGAACAGGTGAACTGGAATGACCTGCTTAGTGGGCAGAGTCATTAGTAAGATCATTCATTGGAATCACAATGAAATGAATACTCATTGGAAGGGCAACTTGATTCCAAAAGATAGCAAATGAGTTTCAAGAGGAGGAAATTGCAAACTAATATCTCAGAATGTTCTTTATTCTCAATTGATAGTAGTGAGACTTCTCACATATTTTGAACAGGTCATTAGGGGAACCATTTCCTAGAGAAGGACATCCTGTTTGGCAGAGTATCACCAAAATAGAGGAAAACACTCAGTTAGATGCACAGACAGTGGCTGCAAACATGGTCTCAGACTTAAGAGCAAATGAGGATGGTTCAGGACTTGGCAGGTTAGCTGTTCTCTTGTGCACAGAACCATTGTGAGTCAAATTGACTCAAAAGCACCCCGCAAATCTTTTATGGAGTGAGGTGCAGAAAATTGAGATTAATGTTGGTCAGTCACATGTAATTACCAAAATTATCATAAATTATACCATTTAAAAACTGTTAAAATTATTTAACATTTTAAATACAATAAATATACCATTTCTTAGTTATAGTTATATGCCTTGCAAATAATTAGGAAAGCAAAGTGCAATAAATAAGAAATACATACTGTAAAGAAATAAATGTTATATAACAGTCCACTCTCCCTGGTGGCATAGAGGATTTCACATGGGATGCTAAGTGCAAGGTCAGCAGATAAAATCCACCAGCCATTCCGAGGGAGACAGATGAGGCTCTCCAGAGTTTTACAAGGATTGAGAATTATATAATCCAAAGGAGGGAATAGTGTCAGAGCTTACACTGTGAGATTCTGGCATGCAGAAGGCTGTGGATGACAGAGGAAGCTCAAACACATTTGCAGGATCTTCACAAGGAATACACCTCCAGTGATTTCCCTCTAACCATGACTGAGGGATGGAACAAGCTGGTGGTCAGAGAGAGAGGGTATTGGAGGGATGACTATAGTAGGGCAAAATGACACATCTGACTTGGATGGTTAGAAGCTTGTCATTTGATCTCCCCTTTAATATACTTTGTGATTAATCTGGGTTTTAATATTTTCTAGTTTTGTTTGCTATATTTAGGGTTTATTTCTGCTGTGTTTAGTCATTGTTGGTAGCATTTTTGACACTCTTGATATCTTTTTCTATGTTTTTCAATTTATGTAGTGCAGGATGGGTGAATCTACAGAGACAATAAGTAGAATAAGTGTTCCTGAGGACTTCAGCAAGAGAGATGGGGAGAAGAGGGAAGTTAATAGAAAGGAGTTCAAAAAGGAAGAACATGTTTTCTAATGGATTGTTGTAGTGATTGTAAATATTGCTTCCACGATTGAACTATAGAATGGTGTGATGTCTGAATTAGATATTTTTGTTTTGTTTTTATTAAAAATTTTTTTTCTTTAATTGGTTTACAAAGACGCTACAGACTACATCGAAACTAATCTTTGTACAAAAAGGCCAAAAAAGAGAGAGAGAGAGAGAGGAGGAGCCCCAAAATACCCAGAGACAAAGGTGGGGATGGGACGGGAACAAGAAAGGAAGATGAGAGAGCAAGATGAAACGGAAAGACAAGAGAGTAGCTTCGTACATAACAACAGCAAAGAAAAGACAGAAAAGCGAGTAAGATGAGTGAGCATTTTAAAGTGGATTAGATCTTAATAAAAGGATTTTTAAAAAGAAATAAAATGTTAAAAGATATTAGTCGCAGGACAAATGTAAAACATTTTTATTTTGAATACTGTTAAAAATTATTTTAATAAAATAACACTGCAACTAAATAATAAATCTAACATTGATATAATGTTATCTAATATATATCATTTAAATTTTTGCCAATTTCTCAGTTAAAAAAATTTTACAGTGCCTAAAACCCTAAGGAGTTCTGCTCTGCTCTAGATGGTCACTCTGAGTCAGAATTCACTTGGTGCCTGTGGGGTACAGTTATTGACCTTCCAATAGCTAGTTTGTTTTCTGTTTATTCTGTATTTTGTTGAAACATATTTAATACTATTGTCAGGAATTGTTCTTTTTTTCCCATTATCTTGGTTTCCATAGAATTTCCCACATTGTGTTTTGAGGTTAATGATGCATCTTTTTCTGTGGCATCATTTATGGTTTTCCTTTTAAATATATTTTTTCTAGTGTGCTTCAATTAATGAGGTAGCTTGATAAACATAACCATATTCTTCCTTCCATTTGTATTGTCCCCTTCTTTTGTAGTGTAAGGACATCTTAACAGTATATTTCTGTTAAAACAATGTCCTAGGTCACCAGCAAAAGTCCAGCTTACACACAGGCATTGTGTACAGCAGTAGTTTTCTCACACGGGGAAGAGACAGAGTCGGCTCATCATCAGGAGTGGGCACCGTCTCCATAGACAGCAGTCTCACTCTGCGGCCAGTGCAGGGATGGAGGTTTGCAAGACTGCCTTGTTTGTGCTGCAGTTGAAGAACAGTGCTCCCTCCTCACCAGCAGAGATAACAAAATAGGGTTATGCTATGAGGCGGAATCTACTGGAAGGCAGTGAGCTGATTTTGTTATTGTTGTTGTTTTGTATATTCCATGTAATGTGTATAATAATCACTTTGGGGAAAGTTAGCCTGTGTTCAGAAGAAAGTAGATGATGTATGTTATAGGATGCCAGTGACTAAAGAGTGTTTTTGGATCCAGAAGCTTTGGGAAAGGCAGACAGACAGCAAGGTCACGTTCCAGTAGCCAGACTGACACATTTGGACCTAAGCACACCTCAGTCTATGATGGACTCTGGGGAAGGACAGCAAACTGCACTTGGACTGCCTGCTTCCTCAATTTCCAATTACTATTTGCGTTTATCTAAGATGCATTTTGTCATTGTGGGTAATATTCTTGAATTTTTGTTGTTTCTCTGTTTTACATTAGATGAAAGCAGGAATAGATGAACATATAAAGATAGCAAAGAGAATAAGGGATTCTGGGGCCTACAGTGGGGGGCGGGATAAAAGGGAGCTGATGCCAAGGATTTCAAGAAGGAAGAGGGTGTTTTGAAACTGATTTTGGCAGCAAATATACAAATACTGCTTGATGCACTTGAACCATGAATTGATATGATTATTAGCTCCAAATAAAAAGGTTTTGGGGGTAAAAATGAGAAAAATAAAACATTAAAGACTTTTCCATTGCTAATAACATTTTAAATTCAAATTTCTGCTTATATCATAATCTCTTTACTGGTTCAATATTTTAGCTAGTTTTTTGAAGTGTTGTAAAAAGCAAGGCTTTCCATCAGTTTCTGATTGTGTGGAAAATTATCTTTCACTTTTTAACTTATTTTTCCCATGGTACATGTATAAGCAACAAAATAATATTTTCAACATTCTTCTCCTGCATAATTCAGTGGCATTAGATTATCATTTTGTTCAAAAATTGATAACTGCTGTAAAATTTCCTATCACACACATCACAGAAACCCATGAAAAAGAATTCTGACTCAACAATTTCCTCCTTAACATAGAATAAATAGATGGACATGTCTGATCAGAGCACATGGGAGCAAATAAAGGGGGAGGAAAAGAGAGTGGAGCACATCCTGGCCCACCGAGCCTTATGGATATTCCAGCTCAGAGCAGCCAATCCACAGAGAAGAACATATGGCTGGCCCCACTATGAAACAGGACATCCCTCACTGACTCCTAGCCCTACAGGGGACAACACTGGAGACATAGTGTGGGAATTCAAGGCCAAACACAAAAGGCATGCAACAGAACACCAAGGGTAACAGAGCAACAAAGTCCCCAGGGAATACCAAAACTAGACTTTGGGGCCAGGGTGTGGCACCCCATCAGACTCCATGGGAAAACACTTCTAAATGCCAACAACGAGTCCTTGAACTAACTACAGGCTCTTCTTTTTTCTTGTTGTTGTTTTGTTTTCTTTTGTTGCTTTGTTTTCCCTGTCTTGTTTTGTGCATATTGTTATCTCTACAGGTTTGTCTAAATAAAATAGGTTAGATAAACAATCTGCAGGAGAAAACAACAGGACCCACAGTTCCGGGGGATATGCGAGAGGGTGAGATGGGTGGCGGTGGGGGGTAAAGGAAGTGCTGTTAACAAACCCAGGGACAAGGGAACAACAAGTGATCCAAATCGGTGGTGAGGAGGGTGTAGAAGGCCTGGTAGGGTGTGATCAATGGTAATGTAACCGAGAGGAATTACTGAAAACCAAATGAAAGCTGAGCGTGATAGTGGGACAAGAGGAAATTAAAGGAAATAGAGCAAAGAACTAGGAGGCAAATGGGCATTTATAGAGGTCTAAAGAAAGGCATGTGCATATGTAAGTATATTTATATGTGAGGATAGGGAAATACATGTATGTGCATATATATATATATATATATATATATATATATATATATATATATATATATATATAGTATTAAGGGAGCAAATGGACATTGGGCCTCCACACAAGTACTCCCTCAATGCAAGAATACTTTATTCTATTAAACTGGAATTCCATGATGCTCAGCTTCTCAACACAATCACTGAAGACAAAGTGGTTATATAAGCAAATAGGATGAAGAAAGCTGATGGATACAGGCTTTCGAAAAATCTAGCATCTAGGGTCTTAAAGACTTGAAGGTAAACAAGCAGTCATCTAGCTGAGAAGCAACAAAGCCCACATGGAAGAAGCACAATAGCCTGTGAGATCACGAGGTGTCGAAGAGATCAGGAATCAGGCATCGAAGAACAAAAATCATACCATTGTGTGCTCACCTACCTGATACGATTGCTGAAGACAAACGGGTGTATAAGTAAAACTGGTGAAGAAAGCTGATGGTCCCTGGCTATCAAAAGATATAGCCTGTGGAATCTTAAAAGCTTGAAGGTAAACAAGCGGCCATCTAGCTCAGAAGCAACAAGCCCACATGGAAGAAACACATCAGCCTGTGAGATCACGAGGTGTCAAAGACATCAGGTACCAGGCATCAAAGAACCAAAAAATCATATCATTGTGAATGAGAGGAAGTGCAGACTGGGGACACAAAGCCTATCTGTAGGCAAATGGGCATCCCCTTACAGAAGGGTCCGGGAGAGGAGAGGAGTCAGTCAGGATACAATGTAGCAATGATGAAACATACAACTCTCCTCTAGTTCCTAAGTGCTTTCTACCCCTACCCCACTATCATGATGATCCCAATTCTACCTTACAAATATGGCTAGCCCAGAGGATGTACACTGGTACAGACAGGAACTCAAAACACAGGGAACCCAGGACGGATGATCCCTTCAGGACCAGTTGTGTGAGTGGGAATACAGGGAGGGTGGAGGAAAGGTAGGGTGGAAAGGAGGAACCCATTACAAGGATCTACATATAAGCTCCTCACTGCGGGATGACCAACAGAAAAGTGGGTGAAGGGAGACATTGGACAGTGTAAGTTATGACAAAATAATAACAATTTATAAATTATCAAGGAGGAGAAGCAGGGAGGGAGGGGAAAAGTGAGGAGCTGATATCAAGGGCTCAAGTAGAAAGCAAATGTTTTGAGAATGATGATGGCAACAAATGTACAAATATGCTTGACACAAAGTATGCACATATGAATTGTGATAAGAGTTGTATAAGCCCCTAATAAAATGTATTTTTTTAAAAAAAACATGGAATAAATAACCCTACTACTTTCTTGCTTCAATTATTTTGAAAAGAAGTGTGCTTTAAGGCCTTTTCTCTTCCTGTGGAAAAAATGAAGCCTAAACTCGTGTGTTCGTCTGGGGACTTTAGAGAAACAAATCTACAGCAACTCACGCATAAGAGAGCTTTATCTAAAGGTTAAATGTACATCGAGAAAACATCCCAACCCAGTGCTGCCCAAACCCACAAGTCCAACCTTAACCCATATGTCCAATACCAGTCCACAAAGTCCTCTTCTATCTCACAAAACAGATGCACTGATGCTAACTGCAGGAGGAAAACCAACTCAGTGAATGTGAAAACATCTCATCGCTGGCCGGGGTCTCCAAATGGGAGCTCCAACACCCAGGGCTGCATTGGGGTAGGTCCATGTGGCTTCTCCTCAGGGATGTCTTGCAGGAAGTGAGCCTTGCCAGCTAAAGCAGGGGACTGGCTACGGCAGCTGCACCCTGATCTGACCATCAGAAAGCAAGAGACTCAAGAACTAGAAAGGCGAGGCTCACTGAGCCATTTATCCCGCCGTCCTTCAAATTAACACCACATGTGTTTATAGGCCAGGTTGGCACAATAAACTAACTACCTCAACTCTGTTCAATAACTTCATTGTCTTTCAGGCAGATTTCTTTCTTAATCAGTATTTTATTGTGGAATATATTTCAATATAATATCCATATAAATATCTATATCTATAGATCATACTTACTCCTGCTGTAACCAATTCAGATTGTTTGCAAGATGTAGCACTCTCTACCTCCAAAGCTGTTCACAGTGCAGGAGAGTGAGTGTAAGTCCAGAAAGAAAACTAACCTCAGGGAGAAAGCTGACCTGGAGGGGTGCTAAGGACCCACCAGTTCTGGACCAAATGAAGAAAGAAGTGAGGACAGGAGCCTGGGTAAGGACTTCAGTGTCTGGTCAGCTAGAACTGCTGTGTTGACCGCTATGGTAGCTCTACTGCCTCAAACATGGTGAGGATAGATATTGTCTTTAATTTCAGTAGATGAGAATACACATAAAGTTACATTGAACATGAAATCTGCACAGATGTTCATATGATTGATAGAGTGAAGACCTCAGAGAGAGGACTGTGTTCTCCCAAGGACATCTCGAGCACTGCTTTTCTAGTCTGAGTCCCAGAGCTACGGGCTCCATTCAGCCCTTTCCACCTTTACATACAAGTGCACCTCTCAGTCACATGCAAATACCAGTCCCATGAAACCACAGCATGCATGTACTTAAATTCGTATTCCTTCTCACCCTGGAGAGCACTCTCTGGGTGTCACGAATCTTATCCACATGAACATGAATTGTGTGTGGGTTTTCCTCTTTCTGGTGGCAACTCCTGGATGTGAGTGCTTCAGGGAGTCATACATGAAGTCTGGGGATGCATCATCTGAGCACATGACTCTCTGTGTTTCTCTTTATCCCCAGGTGTCCTGGCCCAGGTGCAGCTACAGGAGTCAGGTCCTAGACTGGTGAAGCCCTCACAGACCATGTCTCTCACCTGTGCTGTCTCTGGATTCTCTTTAACCAGCTATCATGTAGCTTGGGTCCGCCAGGCTCCAGGAATGGGACTGGAGTGGTTTGGTGTAATAGATACTGATGGGGGCACAAAGTATAATCCAGTTCTCCAATCCCGAGTCAGCATCACCAGGGACACCTCCAAGGGTGAAGCTTATTTAAAACTGAGCTCCGTGCATCCTGAGGACACAGCCCTGTATTACTGTGCCAGAGACACAGTAATGGGAAGTCAATGTGAGCCCAGACAAACCTTAGTACATCAGGCCATGGATTCAGCAGATGTGAAAGAGAAAAGTCAGTGATATTTTCCTCTCAAAAGCTGTGGTTTCCTCACCTTGTCAGCACCTCTCTAGGGACCACCAAGCACAGACTCTAGGGAACCTTCATGTATCTGAACTTGCCTTCTTTTCATTGGAATGGACTTTGTCTATTTCACCATTTATCAAAAGGAAGACTTAAAAAGTAATAGGCATATATGAAATCTCAGTTTACAATTCAGGGTACTAACCAGTGTTGTTCCTTGTCAAAGTTAGAAATATTTTTAAAAAACACACCCAAATTCACTGCCATTGAGTTGATTACAATTTATAGTGACGCCTCTATGGGTTTCTGAGATTATAACTGGTTATGGGAGTAGAAAGCCCTGTCTTTCTTCTTTGGAGTGGGAACTGGCATGCAGATCTGAGCCCAACACAAACCACTATGCCACCAACCTCATTATAATAATATGAATGCAGGAAAAAATTTTCATGTTAGCTCCAAATCTTGTCCAAGCCATCAGATGAATGTTCAATGTTTTCATTCTAGTGAATACTCACCAGTGTACATTTATGTAATAATTTTAACTTAGAATGACCTAAATAATATTGAACTTGTTGAATTGCTAGGTACCGTTGAGCCGGCTTCAACTCGCAGAGATCCCATGTGCAACAGGATGAAATGCTGCCCCAAAGTGCACTATCCTCACAGTCATTCCTCCGTTTGGACTCATCATTGCAGCCTTTGCGACAATGCATCTCCTGGAAAGACTCTCTCTTTTTCATTGACAGTCTACTTTACCAAGCACAGGACCATTCTCCAGTTGTGGTGCTCCTAGTGACATGCTCAAATAAGGGAGATAACGTCTTACTTGAATGCTTGGTCCCGGTACACACTAGTCTTCAAATAGACGCTGCTTTTTAAATGTTTAAAGAGGTCTTGGGCAGCAGATTTGCCCAGGGAAATGCATCACTTGTCTATGACTTCTATGAATATTGATTGGAGATCCAAGTGAGATGAAATCCTTGACAACTCAATCATATCTCCATTTTTCATGGCAATTTTTATTGGTCCCGTAGTGAGGATTTTGGTTTTCTTTCATTGAGTTGTAATCTGTAGTTAAGACACCAGTCCCTGGTCTTAATCAGTAAGTGTTTCAAGTCATACTACCTTATGGCATGTGGTATTATGTTATCTGTGTACTACAGGGTATTAATAAGGTTTGCTCCAATCTTATTTCTGTGCTCTTCCATGTTTAGGACTTCTTAGATTATTTTCTCAGCATATCATGATGCACAGAGAAACTACTGAAATTTTTGCTGATGCCATATTACTGTCATGCACAATTAGCGTGCATTTAAGAAGCAAATGAGAAATCACACCACAGATTACACTGAACATACATGCTAAAAATGACTGAAAGAGTTGAAAATTCTTCTAGGAAAACACACTCAAACACTCAGTAACCACCTATTCGTAATAAAGATCTCACAACAAACAAACAACACCCCTGCAATAAAAACAACCAAACAATCAAAAAACAGAGAAGAATAAAAACCCTCTTTTGAGTTTCAGACATTTTAGAGGGAGCAAGCTTGTTCAAGTAGTCCGAGAAAGTGTCCATTTCTAGGTGGTCCAACAAAAGTCCATGCTGTACAATCCCTCACCCAACACTCTTTTCTTCAGGACTGAAAGAGAGAGAGGTGAGCTCTGTCCTCCATCCACACCTGCTGTGGAGGACAGTGGAACCACTTCCTCTCCCATTCCCTGAGAGGGAGTTACCTCAGGAAGAGGGCAAAGCTGGCTGAAAGCAGCATGAGAAAGGCTGTGATTAGTTCAATCCCTGCATCTCTGTTGTTGTTTGGGGTCATTCAGTCTGTTTCCCCTCATGGAGACCCTATGTACAACTGAAGAAATGCTGCCTGTGTGTGCACCATCCTCTCAATTGTTCTTATATTTTATTCCAGTGGTGCAGCCTCGATGTCAATCCATCTTGTTAAGGGGCTTCTTTTTCACTGACCTCCTACTGTAACAAGAATGGTGTCCTTTTTTTTCCCTTTAAACATTTTATTAAGGACTCATACAACTCTTATCACAATCCATGCATGAATCAATTGTGTAAAGCACATTTGTACATTCTTTGCCCTCATCATTTTCAAAGCATTTGCTCTCCACTTAAGCCCTTTGCATCAGATTCTTTTTTCCCCCTCCATCCCTGCTAAACCCTCCCTCATGAGACCTTGATAATTAATAAATTATTATTTTTTGTCACATCTTGCCCTGTCTGAGGTCTCCCTTCACCCCCTTTTCTGTTGTTCGTCCCCCAGGGAGGAAGTCACACGTAGATCCTTATAATCAGTTCCCTCTTTCCAACCCATTCACCCTCTACCCTCCGAGTATCACCCCTCACACCCCAGGTCCTGAAGGTATCATCCACCCTGGATTCCCTGTGCCTCCAGCTCCTATCTGCACTAGTGTACATCCTCTGTTCTATCCAAACTTGCAAGGTAGGATTCAGATCATGATAGTTGAGCGGGGGAGGAAGCATTTAGGAACTGGAGGAAAGCTGTATTCTTCATCGGTGCTACATCGCACCCTGACTGATTTCATCTCCTTCCCTAGACCCCTCTGCAAGGGGATCTCCAGTGGCCAATAAATGGGCTTTGGGTCTCCACTCTGCACTTCCCCCTTCATTCACTATGGTAAGATATTTTTTCTCTCTGATGATGCCTTATACCTGATCCCTTCGTCACCCCGTGATCGCACAGGCTGGTGTACTTCTTCCATGTGGGCTTTGTTGCTTCTGAGCTAGATAGCCGCTTGTTTACCTTCAAGCCTTTAAGACCCCAGACACTATCTCTTTTGATAGCCGGGCACCATCAGCTTTCTTCGCCACATTTGCTTATGCACCCGTTTGTCCTCAGCAATCGTATCACGGAGGTGTGCACCCAATGATATGATTTTTTGTTCTTTGATACCTGATAACTGATCCCTTCGGAACCACGTGATCACACAGGCTGGGATCTTTTGATAGCTGGGATCCATCAGCTTTCTTCACCACATTTGCTTGTTTACCCGCTTTGGCTTCAGCGGTTGTGCCGGGAAGGTGAGCATCATAGAAGGCCAATTTAATAGAAGAAAGTATTCATGTATTGAGGGAGTGCTTGAGTAGAGGCCCAAGGTCCTTCCACCACCTTAATACTAAACCTATAAATATAGTCACATAAAATGATGCCCTTCTTGAAGGACTGGTTTCTTCTGCAACATGTCCAAAATATGGGACATGAAGTCTCACCAACCTCGCCTCTGAGGTGCATTCTGGCTGTATTACTTCTAAGATAGCCCTGGAGTGTGTTAATGGGTAGGCCACGCAGTAGTTCCCCTTTAAGGAGGGAAGCTTTCCATTGACCTGGAGCCTTGTTGCGACATTCATTTGGGGTGAAGATAAAAGCTCCAGTCCCTCCACTGGGAAAGAGATGGATACCAGGTGGGCAGTTTGAATGTCTCAGGCATTCTTTTCTTCCTTCTTTCAAGACAATTTTTTAGAAGGCACCATTTTTGTCATTCACTTCCACCCCTGGCAACTACAGAAGCCCACCTGAGACTGAAGGGGATTAGGGACCACCCTTAGTTTGTCAATCCTTTCTCTGAATAAGTTTGAACATGCAATAGCTACAACACTTGAACTTTCCATAGCTACAACTAGTGCAAAGGGAATACTACCAAGTCCATTTCCATATGACCAGCAAGAAGAGACAGTCATAGACACAGGAGATTTTCCAGATTAGAGCTCCTCATGAGGGAGCTCAGAAGAATGATATTCAGCTCTTTTAATCAAATATGGGAATGTTTTAAAAAGAAAGGTACATAAAACGAAAACAAAAAGGGCTACCGAAAAATTTTTTTAAATATCAAACAAAACCGATAAAATTTAGGAATAATTCAACAACTCCAAAAACAAATCCAAAAGAGAAACACTAAGATAGTTGAAATAAAGAACTCTGAAAGATAAAAGTAGTAAAATAGAAACAATGGAAACCTGAATCAATGAGCTTAGACAAATCTCTCGACACTAAATTAAAAGAAATATCTATTTTTTAAAACCCTAATAAAATATAAGAATTTTGTGGGACATTATTAAATGGAACCATTTATATTGATGAACACCTTTGAAGAGAATGGAGAATAAAAGGACACAAAGGATATATAGTACAGGAAAATGATTTTTTTAAAAGAAAATAAATCTGTTTGAGAACTCAGGAGCATGTACTATTTTCAATGGCCCCATAAAGCCCACAACAGACCTGGGAAATGAGAATCTAAGAAATACTAAAAAGGATCATCAATGAATAAAAAGTATGAGTAACGTTCCATGCTTGTGAGAATGACAATGACTTATCTGTCTTGAAGGAAGTATAGCCAGAATTCTCTTTAGAAGCCAGAATGGGGAGGTGTCCTGCCAGATACTTTGCATATGTAATCAGGAGGGCCAGTCCCTGGAGAAGCGTGTTGTGTTTTCTTGCTAGGACTCCTGAAACAGGGGTTCAGGTAGAAAGAAAACAAACAGCCCTCCACCGTATTGATTCACATGATCTCTGTAAGAATGGGTTCAAACAGAATGGTTGCGGGAATGCCATAGATCAGGATGTATTCTGTATTGTAAGAATGAGCGAAATCCAACTGGCCATCATCTAACAAGAACAACACCAATGAGTTAATATATTTTTGTCTGCGTTTGCTGGCAACTGAGTGTATTCTTTGGTGAAGTACCTATTCATGTCCTTTGTCCATTTTGAGTCTCAAAACTGTACCACATGTTCGGTCCCGACTGATGTTTAGTGAGATGTTAGGATAAAAAAAGAGGAGTGAACTCCCCAGAGAATGTGCTGAGAAATGTGAAAATAGGGTAGACTAAATGTCCATATCAGTCAGGGTTTCTAATGAAATAACATTTTATTTTCTCTATGCTCACTGTGGACCAACAGTTTCTCTTATCCTCAGGTTAAAGCTCTTGATTTCTCAATGAATGAAGACCAATCCCAGGGAAGAGGAGGGCATTAGACTGGACACTTCTCTACTTGTCCCATCCTATCCCCACGGCCTCACACATCAGGTCTCTTATCCAATTTCCAGGTTAAATCTGAAAACTGAAGGAAAAATCATATGGTGGGCAGATTTCTCTAGACTTAACAGACCTTGTCCATAAGTCTTGTTTTTATTTTGCACATTCTGCAGTCTGGAGGTTACTTCTCTCCGGTAGTGTCAAGAGATTCTAAAAATGGGCTGACATTAAAGAGATTTCCATTATTTGCCATTATTGATTGTTTTTCCCTTCTTAGGTGTCCTGTGACAGGTACAGCATTAGAATTTGAGCCCGGGAGTGATAGCTCTCCTTAAGGTTGGCAATCTTAGTGACTCTATACTTCCAGAGCTGGATCTGCCAAAAGAGGCAGGCAAGGCTGGAACAGCTGTTAACAGTATGTTTTTGTAGCAGACAACAATCTTCCTTCCATATCAAAGGAGTTGACTCTCAAGCTCCAAAAAAAAGTCCAGACAGCAGTTCTCCTGCAGCTGACTGAATGAGCACTGAGGGAGCAGCTGTCTATTACTGCATGAGACTGACAGTCAGAGGACCCAGTGCCATCCCATCCACAAACTGCACTGCAATAATGGGTTGTACAAAGCAGAGTATCAGGCTACTCCGGCAAGGGCAATAGCGGAGTCACGGGAGCCAGGAGGTTCCTCTTCAGTTCTAGGGCTTCTTTCCCTCTAAGGTATTTTCTCAATTGATATACTCCACCTTAGTATTTATGACTACATCCAATATAGTTTATAATATTCATTCATTTATACATTATATGCATATTCAGAATTACATGAGTTCTGGTGGCATAGTGATTACTTACTTGGCTGAAAAACAGAAGGTCAGGAGTTTGAAACCACCAGCTGCTCCACAGGAAAAAAACCTGGGCTTTCTGCTCCCATATAGAGTTACACTTTCAGAAATACTCAGGGGTAGTTCTCCCCTGTCCTGCAGGGTCGCTATGAGTCTGCATTGATTCGATGGGCGTGAGTGAGTGTGAGTGAAGCACACATTGAGATGTATGACTGATAGCTATGACATGTATTTAATGATTTTTACATCTTGCAGGGCTGTATTGGGCTGAATGAAAATGAAAGCACAACATTGTAACCTATGGGATTCAACCAAAGAGAACTTAGTGGGGAATTCATAGCCACACACATCTGTATCATACAGAAATACAGCTCTCAAATTAATTACCTCAGTTTCCATTTCATGAGACTAGAAGAAAGGAATAGTATGCCCCAGCACAGGTAGCAGGGGGAAATAAATAAGCATAGGGACTGAAGTAAATGAGATGGAAGGGACACAACTAGTAAGCTGATTAAATGAAAACAGCCTCTGTGAGCAGACGAAGTAAGGAAAAAAACACACACTTTTCCTGATCATGACAACAGAGGGAGGACCCGAACCTCCACATCGGAAACTAGACAGCAGATGCCATGTCGCATATTTATGGATAACTTCATGCCCACAGTATAAAAATATCACTTCAATGGAGAAATTCCTTGGAAGGCAGAGGGGGATATGTTCTCATGAGAGAAACAAATAATAGAATCGTCCACTATCATCACACATATCCACATCTTAAAGGGGACGAGAGGATGCATTGTGAGCTCTCATATCACAAAGTTGTTATGTATGTAATATAAAGTTTATAAACTGAAAACTACTTTTAAAAATATTGATAATATACAACTAAAGGAATGCTTGATAAACAACCTGTTTAAAAGCTTTGTTTTCCCTTGAGAGTGCTGGTACTTCTCTGAGTCTGAGGGAGAACTCTTGCCCATATTCTCTTCTCATCTCCTTCTAATTATCAGAGGACATGCAAATGCAGCTCTCTGGCTGCTGAGAAACCGGCCATAGGCCCTGATGTGGGAGAGCTCAGAGCATAGTCCCAGTCTCTGGGTTCTCTGCTGTTTCCATTTTGCACCCAGGAGCTAGTGCAAAGGACACATAATGAATTTTGTACCAATCTTGGCTTTCATTTTGACCATTTTACATGGTAATCATTGTCGACCCTGCTGTGTATGTGTGTAATTGTCAGTACCTTAGTATATATGTGTGTGACGGCTGATCAGGGTGCCTCTGTGTTTGCAGGTATTCAGTATGGGGTACAGCTGGTGGAGTCTGGGGGTGATCTGAGAAAGCCTGGGGGTCTCTGAGACTCCCCTGTTGGGCTTTTGGATTCACCTTCAGTAGCTATAAAATGATCTGGATCTGCCAGGCTCCAGGAAAGGGCCTACAGTGGATCTCAGGTATTAATACTGGTGGTAGTGCATACTATACAGACTCCATAAAGGGGAGATTCACCATCTCCAGAGACAACTCCAGGAAGACGCTCTATCTTCAAATGGACAGCCTGAAAGCCGAGGACACGGCCATGTACTACTGTGCAAGACACAGCGAGGGGGAAGTCAGTGAGAGCCCAGACACAAATCTCCCTGGCAGGGAGAATGGTCTGCAGGGGGCGCTCAGGACCCACAGAGCACAGGACTCAGACCCAAGAGCAGGTGCAGCTGACGCTTCAAGTCTGCTTTCCTGTGGAGATCTGCTGATTCTTATAAATCTGTTTCCCTAAAGAATCTCTCTCTTATTGAAAAAAAAAATCCGTGCCTATGCCTTTTAGCTGTGATTTCAAAAGTTATAATGTAACAGGAAAATATATTCTGTTCTACAGCAACAATTGGCCTGTTTACCCTAAGGAGAGAAAATGACTGTGTCAGGGGTCTCTGCATCACAGTTCCCATGTCTCTCACATAAATACTTCCCAGTGAGACTCACAGTCAACTGGAGCCTGGGCAAAGGTAACTATAAATAATAGGTGTTTGAATATTGGCTGAAAATGTAACACTATATTCTTCCCTCATACTTTCTGAGGTATTCTGACAACCATTTAATTAAAATCTAGGCAGTCAGTCTATTTTTATTTGGTTGTTTCTTCAGATTACACTGTTTGGTTTGATTTGGTTGTTTTTCCTAGCAATGGTAGCCTAGTATTTTATTTTTTTGTATTTTCTGGAAACCCATCTGCAAATAAATAAATTCACTAATTGTATTTCATTCTGTGGATGCTAGTATTTTCTGTCTATCCTCCAGAACATTCAGCCCAGGATGGTCAAGACAGATAAGAACTTATCTGCAAATTCTGGACTCAGAGAGCTCACCTGCTCAGTCCCACAGAATGTCAGCCCACTACTTCTGGTTTCACCCAGAGGGCTCACATTTGTCCTCTAGTCAGCTTACCCTGCTTATGCTTTAAGATGACATGTACTCTTTCCACACTAGAATGACTGAAAAGACATCGGAGTGTAGTTGTTGAAGAAAAGTTCTTCCTTTTTGGTGACTCACAAAAGCCATTCCTATTTATAGCACACATTGAATTGGAACCACTTTCGGCTGAATTCACTGAGATTGCTAGAGTTAGCTGATGTTCAAACTTCTGAGTATCTAATGATGTTACCATAATCTAATGCATAAAAGAAAATGAGTATCTGACCATTTACATGTCCTTGGATTTATTATGAGTGGCTTATAAATATATACCAGTAAGTCACTGAAAACAGAGGAACACAGCCTTTATTCCTAGTCATTCTCAATCCTACAGCCACAGCTACCTCCTCAGCCACAATCCTCATCACTTTCTGTGGGCTGAAAACACTGGTACTGGTGAATGGAGAAGTCATGGACAGGACTGAGTTCTCTGAGGAAACAGCCAACATTCTCATCCCAGATGAAGCCCTTCTTCACTTTATTACAAAGGGACCACTCATGATGCATTGTTTAACGTAGGGCTTACTCACTCAGGATAATACACCTGAGAATCTGGACCTTGGTCGCAAGAATATTTCGGCTTCTTCGGCTTCTTGGGGGCAGCTCTCAGAGGTGAGAAGCTCAGGAATTGAAACATGAAGGTTTGGGAGTGTTTTACCTTCACACTTGGCTCACTGTCTCCAGGTGCAGCTGCAGGGCTTGAACCAGGCTTGTAAAACTCACAGATGTTGTGCTTCACCTCTTCTGTCTCTGGATTCTCTTAAATCAGCTGTAGGTGGGTATGCTATGGAGTGGTGAGAGCACAGACTATTCTCCTACCCTGATGTCTTGAGTACACATTCCCAATGACCCCTTTCATAGTCACATTAACTGAAGGCTGAGCTCCATTCCTGTGCAGGCCATTGCCATGAATCCCTGTGAAATGAGGTCGGGAGAAGTCAACGTGTTTCCAGAACTCCAGGTGAAGAAAGGGGTCTGAGCTGCACTCTGCTCCATTATCTTCTCTTCTGTGTGGGTCAGATTTGTGCTCCTCTAAAACTAATCAGCAAGTCAGGCTACTAGAGAAAACCACAATTGGTTTAATTCCCAGTTATCAAGCATACCTTAAATATAAGGCTCACCACACCACCAAGTCTTAAGAACAGGCTTCAACTCAGGGATCTTATTTTGGTCCATTGCAGAGAAAGGATGCCTTCCAGACCCTCAGGGAACAACATTCTTAATCTACGCTTGACTAAGTTCTAACTCTTTCCAGAAAACTGTTAGCGTATGCAAAAAATCCAACAACAAAAAAACACAACAGAATGGTGATAGTCATTCTATCACCAGTCTAGAGATCAATAAATACATTGTATTGGATAAATAAACCTTATTACGCTTGTTTAGAGTGTTGAAGAGCAGGGATCTTACTTTGAGGAGCAGGTTCACCTCACCCAAACGACCATATTGTCAATTGCCTCATATGTGGAAATTGATCACTGAATAAGGAAGACTGAAGAAGAATAGCTTTGACTGAATTGTAGTGATGGCCAAGAATACTGAAATAACATTGGTCTCCAAAAGCACAAACAAGTCTGTCCTCGAATAAATGAGCTCAGAATGCTAGTTAGAGGTAAAGAGAGTGAGAGCCCATATTACATACTTTGGACAATGTTGTCAGAAGGGAGCAGTCCCTGGAGAAGGACAGTATGTCCGGTAAAGTAGAGGGGCAGTGAAAAATAGGAATCCCTCAACTAAATGGATTGACACAGTGACGGCAACAATGGGTTCATCCTAAATTGAGAGTCTGTTAAAGGAGAATGCAGTGTTTCCTTCTGTTGTGTACTGGGTCCCTGCTATGTGGAATCAACTCAATGACACCTAACATTGACAACCTCAGAAAACACTAATCAATACAGAAGACAGGCACAAAATACTAGTGTGATAGTTATATTTACAAAAGTTATTTCCATGGTAACAGATGCCAAATCTTTCATGTGAACTTTGCCGGAACATAAACTCTCTTATTAAAAAGAAGGAATGGGTTTCCTTTGCTAAAACAAAACAAAACAAAACAAAACAAAACCAAAAAAAGGGATGATAAAATCACTGAGGAATTCCTGTCCCTCATTGATTTACACCATTCTCCTGGAGGTGGACTGAAACAAATTCTCTACGATTCACCCAGCATGTCTTATGACAGAGTATTTCCCATCTTTGGCTCAAGTGTGAGGGTAGCACACAATCAGTCAGGTGTGAGTGACTATTTGTCCATCAAGATTACTGTAAATCATTTATCCCTCTACGCAAGTAGTTCTCAACCTGTTGGTCACAACCCCTTTGGGGGTCAAACGACCCTTTCACAGGGACGCCTAAGAGTATTGGAAAACACATATTTCTGATGGTCGTAGGAACTGAGACATTTTCCATCACCAGGCAGGTCTGCCAACATGCAGATACACCCACATATGAGTCCCTGACGTGAAGACTCTTACCCATGCTACACCAGGCTTCATCGTGAAGATTGTTACCCATGCTACACCATGCTTCAAGACAAATTTCCATTTATTTATAATTAGAAATATTTCACAATACAATAATTACATGTTTTTGTGATTTATCACTATGCTTTAATCATGTTCAATTTGTAACAATGGAAATACATCCTGCATATGAGATATTTACATTATGATTCATAACAGTAGCAAAAATAGTGTTATGAAGTAGCAACTAAAATAATTTTATGTTTGGGGATCACCACAACATGAGGAACTGTATTAAAGGGTCACAGCATTAGGAATTTTGAGAAACACCACTCTACACTGAGGGGTCAGCTGCAAGACCTGAGGATCCATCCAGAACAAGTGATCTATGAGTTGAGTGGGTTTCAAGATGCTCAGAGGGTCCAGAATCAACTGAATCAAAATTAAATTCCATGAGAAACTTCAAGGCTAAATCTAAAATAGATTAAAGACCAGAGGATTCACACACTATGAATAAACACTTTTTTTCTTAAGTTCAAGCTGTTGGGTGAAAACATAACAATAATTGTGAGAATACACTTACTATCATTTTCTATGAGGCCAGTAATAAACTGTTAACAAGGTCATCAATAAAATGTAGATCAATATTTATAATGGATCTAAATGAAAAAGTGCTTGAAAATATTGGGAACTGAGTCAGACAACATACTGAAATAATTATATACCATGATTAATTGGAATCTTCCCCAGAGTTGATTTAACATAAGAAAATAAGCTCTGTAATATAGGAATTAATGCAAAAAATGATTAACTATCTAAATAGATACATGAAAAGTACTAAACAAAGTCGGAGGCTTTTCATGTTAAAAAAAACACCTCTGCAAATCTAACATGAAACAATATAGTTCAATATGTGAATATGCTAATACACATTCCTATTTTTAAAAAGTCAAAATGTCAGACTTAGACGAAAGAGCAAAACATCACCCCACCTCAGAAAAAGGACAAACATAAATGTTCACTTTCACCACTGATATTACACATTGACTGTATGTTCTAACTAGAGCGATCAAAACAAGATTTTTTAAGGAAGAAAAGAGGCTTCCAAAATGAAATAAAATTTTCTCTAATCATAAATTAATGTTCATATCCATAAAATATTCAAAATATTTTAGGTAGGTAATAAATATAAAAACGTTGTAGGCTACATTTCAACAGGCAAAAATAACTTTTGAAACTTAACCCACTAACTATTAATTGCTAATCAACAACTCCCAAACCATTAACCCTTATACCTTAAGACGCTGAGCATCCTTACAGCTCACTGATAATATCCTAAAACACTGAACCCCTAACCACCTGAAAAGTTCTTTACCATCCACAATGTCTACTAACACCCTGAGCATTCCCTGATACCCACAGCCAATTAGGAACAAAAATTAGGATTTCCTTACGAAATCCTAACACCATACACCAGGGGTCCTCAAACCGCAGCCCTCAGGTCACATGACATGAGGCCTGCCGAGGATATTTATCAGGCCCACCAGTTGTTTTTGCCATCTCTGCCTGTCCTGCTTAGCACCAAACCTGTCCAGTGTGCATATGAATTTGTTCATAGTTTTTTTTAAAAACTATTGTTTGGCCCTCCAACGGCCTGAGGGACAGTGAACTGGCCCCCTGCATAAAAAGTTTGAAGACCTCTGCCATACACTCTCAAACTAACCTAATTCAATTAACCCAATTGTTTGAATCAGGAGCACAACTTTGAATATATTCTACAATCTTAATCCTAACTTTATCACACCATGTCTCAATATCAGAAACCACCTTCTAAAACTATACTGTTTAAACCATGACTCTACATCTTTATACCATAAAACAGAAGCCCCTAAGCAACTCCAAACATAAGCTGGTAGGCACGACACATTCTAAATATAAAGCCCTTTAATCTGTTCACCAACATCTGACTCTTAACTCCTGATACTTATGTTCTGTTTCTATCCATTGACTCTTGTTCTTGAACCGGGAACATTAATCCCAGGACCTAGATTCCAATCTCACACAGACTCTGACTCTAGCACTCTACAACCCCAAAGTGAACCAAAATCTAACCCATCAAGAAACTCACATTGCTAATTATGTATGTGGAACTGTCTGCTCTTTCAGACTTTACCTAAATGTAAGGAACTAAGGTAGGCAGACAGGCAAAACCAGGAATCACAAGCACGTTTTCAGTAAACTTTTAAGGCATTTGCATCTGATTCATGGAAGGTGGCAAAATAAAGTGGTTTATACATGAATATTTTATATATGAAATGAAAAACTCATTAGCAATAAGTATTCATGGAAATTCCCACGCTGGAAAACTAAATGGATCATGAAGAAACACTAGCAAAAAAGTAAAACAAAAGAGGCAATAGAAGAAATGCAAATGAGGACTCAGGTTTATAACCAATATGCGAAGAGCCCAAAGTCACCATTACAGTCCCCAAGAAACAAGGTGACCTTATTGAACTCAGAATACTGAGGTCATAGGGCATGGTTTTGTTCTGTTGCCCATTAAAAACAATGAACTGTCACTGAGTCCATTCTGACTTATAAACGTCTCTACAGGGCAGAGTACAAAAGGCTCTGTGTGTTTCTGAAACTGCAACTCATTAAGGGACTAGAAAGCATCACCAGTTAATGGTTTTGAATTACTGAATGTGTGGTTAGCAATCCAACACATAACCCACTACATCTCCATGGGTACATCCTGTTCTTATAAACTGGAGAAAACTAGATGGCAGCTAACAATAAGAAAGGTATTCTTTTCAATGTCTCTAATTAATTAATCTAGTTAGGACCCAGAGCAAACATCAGTCCTCAAAATAGGGGGGAGGGACACATAGGTAAGTCCTCTCTCAGTTGATTTCTCCTGTGAACTCATTCTGTGTTCCTGCCTATGGAGCCATTTTGTTTAGTGCTGGTTTTCACCCTATGCCCTCAATAGTCTAATTAACTGAATTCATTGAAAACTGTGATTTGAAGGATGTGATGGGATTAACTAAGAGACAGCCCAAAAGAGTTTGTTCCAGGAGAAAATACCTTCTGAAGTTATCCATTAAAAATCTTACTGAGTATAGATTTACTCTGAAACCACATATGGTCACCATACAGAATCAAATGGTGGGTCAAATGATTGCCATTTATCAAATTATTATCTAATTTAAATACAAGGAGCTCATTGGTAGCCAATCTTTCATGCCATGAATGCACAAGTGGGTTTGAAAAAGATCATGGAAAAATGCAATAAAGATAATGCTGAAGACTGTAGATTATGTTAAACAGAATAATGTAATAAATATTTTATAATTCCTCAATTACTATATATAAGAATTATATATCTGAATGTTACCTTGTATTAGGAATAATATATGTTAAAAATCTTTAAGAAACCTATTCACCTTCCATAAAAATGCAGAAAGAATATTAAGAAATTTACATAGAGTGTCTCTCTTGAAGATCTACTAAAGTTGATATTAATTTTATTCTCTAGCTATGGTAAAGAGACCAGTTAGGTTACAGTATATCTGTATGATTCACATAGAAAATTGTGAGAGCTGGGGGACTTCCGGGAAGATGGCAACGGAGTGACACATACCAGAGGGACCCCGCAGATTCCAGCCCAGGAGAGTTGCTCAGAGGGAAATTCAATGCCACTGGATCGCAGGAGGCGCATCATAAAGATAAGTAGGCTCAGATCCACGGTGTTTTGAGGGGCTGGGGGCTTTTGGCTTACCTCAGTGGAAGCCGGCTGGGGCTCGACCCTAGCCTAGCCACTGTGTCTGCCAAAGCCGGGACAATTTGGAGCCTGTAGCAGGGCTTGGCCTCGGCGCAGCCACAGTTTTCCCCTGCCTACCTCAGGGCAGGGACAGGGCCCTTGAGGCTCCACCAGCAGGGATTGGTGTTCAGCTGCATTGTTGCTTCTGTTTGCTTCTCTGCTCTATATTCCCACGCAGTCTTAGAGGGCTTTGCAGGGGCTTTTTTGGGGCACAGCCACAGCTTGCCGCGCCGCGTGGGCTGAGCATGGACTGAACCCAAACCCCCACAGCTCCATAGGCAGGGATCAAGCTTCAGGTACACTGCAGTGTCGGTTAACATCTCTGCTCTCTGTCCCCCCACTTCTCTGGGGGCTGCTCAGCAGCTTTCTTGCGACTGTTCTTGGTGCTCAGCTGCGGATTGCCGCTGGGGCTTGGGGCAGGTAGTGGGCCCTTGCAGGTCCACAGGCAGGGAGTGGCACTCAGCTGCACAGTTGCTTTTCCTTCCCTCACTTCCCTGTACCCCAGCACAGTCCAGTCTCACTTTTTAATTTTTCTCCCCCTCTTGTTCCTGAACTGCTCTCTCACACTCCATTGCAGACTTACAGGACCCTCCCATTGCCCTAGGGTATTTGCGCCTGGGCCACACCCAGCTAGGTGAGCTCCAACCTGCATAGATAGCCCAAGGCTAGGGAAAGGCCTGCTTGCTCTCCAGGGTATACTCCTCAGGCTCTGCACCAGGGAGTTCCTGCCTGTGTACCTGGGGACATAAGGCAGCTCAGCCAACACTTATCAATATTCAAACCAATAGCAGGGACTTCAGCCCAGCCTCTGCAACACTGGGGCAGGCAGCCAACCTGCCATCTGGGGCACTCCCCTGATAGGGAAGCCACAGGAAATAAAGTGGTAGGTTAATAACCTAGCAAAATCAGCTGTAGGCAGTTCGAAGAAGCATTCCTATAAGTCTTCCAGAGAGTGACTAGAAAATGGCACCTGGTCCCTCAAAAACAACTCAACGCAAACAGCCATCAGCCCCAACGACCTCAACGAAAAAAACAGGAGAAACAAAAGACAAAGGCAGAAGATGTGCTGAACATAGCAACATACATAGAAGAAGCAGACATTGAGATACCATACAAAGAAATTCTCAGAATGCTGCTTGGAGCCATGCAAGATATGAGGGAAACAATACAGAAAAGAGATGAAACAATAGAGGAGATAAAAGTCATACACCAAAGGGAAATACAGAAGCTTAGGGAGGAAATAACAAAAAACAATAGCAAAATCATGTTCCTTGAGAATCCATTGGCGGAATCAGAGAACCACATCAGTGTCTTGGAGGACAGCCAAGCAGACTTTAATAAACGTGAACAAAAATCTAATAAGAGCATCAGAGAAGCCGAAGCAAACCTAAGAGCTATGTCTGATGCTATGAAGAGAACAACATTAGAATTATTGGCCTACTGGAGGAAGGCACAACAAAGAAGTCATCTGCAACTATAGCGAGAGAATTCTTGGAGGAAAACTTCCCCAGTCTAATGAATGAAAACCAAGCAACCATCCAGGAGGCTGAAAGAACACCAGCACAACGGGACCCCAAGAAGAAATCACCAAGGCACATAATAGTTAAATTATACAACTTTGAGGAAAAGGAGAAAATCATGAGAGCAGCTAGGGCAAAACAAGCAATCACATATAAAGGTCAAAACATAAGGATATGCTCAGACCTATCAGCAGAAACTATGAAAAAAAGGAGAGAGTGGAGTAACATATTCCTAGAGTTGAAGGAAAACAACGCAAATCCAAGAATACTCTACCCAGCCAAATTATTGATCAAGATCGATGGAGAAGTAAAAGTCTTCCCAGACAAGGAAAAACTCAAAAAATACGTTACAACAAACCCAGCCTTACAAAAGATCCTCGCCGACTCAGTATGAGCAGAAGAACAACACTCACCAAGCACAAATAAGAGACCAACACATAGAACAACCTCACCCAAAGCACAACAAAGAGAAAACAGACCCCAAGACAGCAATGGCTTAGAAAACACAACCCATCAATTTGCTGCCTATAGGAGACACATCTCAAGGCTACAGACAAAAATAGGCTGAGAATCAAAGGCTGGAGAAGGACCTACCAAGCAAACAGCAATACAAAAAAAGCAGGTGTTGCAATCCTTATCTCGGATAAAATTGACCTAAAAGTGCAAACCATAAAAAGAGATAAAGAAGGCCACTATGTAATGCTCAAGGGAATCATAGACAATAAACCACTAAGCATTGTAAACATATATTCCCCGAATGAGAGACCAGCTCAATACGTCAACCAAACACTCCAAAAGATTAAGAAAGAAATCACAGACTCGACAATTATAGTGGGCTACTTCAACACACCACTCACTAAGAAAGATAGATCACAGGGAAAGAAACTCAACAAGGAGACTAGAGAGCTAATATCCACAATTAGACAATTTGACCTAATAGATATTTACAGAGCTTTTCATCCAAATAAAAAAATTTCACATTCTTTTCAAGTCCCCATGGCACATATTCAAAAATAGACCACATGCTGGGGCAAAAGGTAAATCTACATAAATTTAAGTACATTGAAATAATACAGACCTCTCTCTCTGACCACTGTGCCATAAGACTGGAAATCAGCAAAAAGAAGACGAAGAAAATAAGAGCAAATAATTGGAGGATGAATAACTCTATACTGCAAAAGGAGTGCATACTGGTGCAGATCAGAGACGAAATCAGGAAATTTCTAGAAACCAACGAAAATGAGCACACGATGTACCAAAACTTATGGGACACAGCAAAGGCAGTCATCAGAGGAAGGTTCATAGCAATACAAGCACACCTAAGAAAGAAAGAGAGACTCATGATGGATACGCTGACACAAAATTTACAAAAACTAGAGCAGAGTCAGCAGGAAAACCCTACTAATAGCAAAAGAAATTATAAAAATCAGGGCTGAGATTCAGGAGAGGGAAAATAAAAAAAACTATGGAAAAAATTAATATCGCTAAAAGTTGGTTCTTTGAAAGGATAAACAGGATCGATAGACCATTGGCAAACCTAACCAAAGAAAGGAGGGAACAAATCTCAATAGCAAGAATAAGGGATGAAAGAGGGGTCATTACAACAGACCCTAATGAAATCAAAAGGATAGTTACACAGTACTATGAAGGATTGTACTCCAGTGAATTCAACAATTTGGAAGACATGGACAAATTCCTGGAAAAACAATCCCTCCCTAGACTATCCTCAGTGGACATCAAGAATCTCAACAGACCCATAGCAATAGAAGAAATAGAAAAGGTTATCAAGGGATTTCCAACAAAAAAATTCCCTGGACCAGATGGCTACACTGGAGAATTCTACCAAGTATTCAGGGAAGAACTAATACCAATCCTACACAAACTTTTCCAGAACATAGAAAAAGATGGCAAACTCCCAAACTCCTTCTATGAAGCTAGTATAACTCTGATACCCAAACCGGGCAAGGATCCCACAAGAATCGAGAATTACAGACCAATATCCCTAATGAACATTGATGCAAAAATCCTTAACAAAATACTAGCCAACAGAATACAAAAGTATATAAAATAAATAATTCACCATGACCAAGTGGGATTCATACCAGGGATGCAGGGATGGTTCAACATATGAAACACCATCAGTATTATTCGTCACATTGACATGAAAAAGTATAAGAATCAAATGATTATATCAATAGACGCAGAAAAAGCATTTGACAACATCCAACACCAATTCCTGTTTAAGACACTAGCGAAGATAGGAATGGAAGGAAAGTTCCTCAAGACAATACAAGCTATATATGAAAAACCAACAGCCAAAGTGGTAGTCAATGGAGAAAAGACTAACACAATCCCACTGAAAAAGGGCCAGACAAGGATGCCCCTTGTCCCCACTCCTATTTAATATCGTGCTGGAGGTTTTAGCTAACAGCATAAGGCAAAGAAGTGACATCAAAGGTATTCGTCTGGGGAAGGAAGAGGTGAAACTATCGTTATTTGCAGATGATATGATTCTATATATGGAAAATCCCAAAAGTTCCACAAGTGGAGTACTGGAAGCAATAGAGGAGTTTGGCAGAGTGTCAGGATACAAGATCAACAAACAGAAGTCCTTCGGACTATTATACACATCACATAAGACCACAGAAGAAGAGATCAAAAAGGTCGTACCCTTAACAATAGCCAAACACAAATTGAAATATCTAGGGATACACCTGACTGAAAAAACAAAAGCCCTATATAGGGAAAACTATAGAACACTATTACAAGAAACCAAGAGCAACCTCAACAAATGGAAGAATATTCCATGCTCTTGGATTGGGAGACTTAATATAGTTAAGATATCAGTTCTGCCAAAAGCACTATATAAGTTTAATGCCACCCCGATACAATTACCATCACCTTTCTTCAAAAAAAAATGGAAAAACTGATTACCAACTTCATATGGAGAGGAAGAAACCCAGAATTAGCAGAGAACTCCTCAAGAAGAAGGACACTGTGGGAGGGCTTGCTTTACCTGACTTTGGCACATACTATGCAGCCACAGTTCTCAAAACTGCATGGTATTGGTACAATGACAGATACTCAGACCAATGGAAAAGAACTGAAAACCCAGAAATAAAAGCATCAGCATACACACAGCTGATCTTTGATAAGGGCCCCAAATATATCAAATGGGAAGCCGATGCCCTCTTTAACAAGTGGTGCTGGAAAAAATGGATATCAACAGGCAGAAAAATGAAGCAAGACCCTTATCTCACTCCATGCACAAGAATAAACTCAAGGTGGATCACAGATCTTGAAGTTAAACCCCAAACTATTAGGGCCATCAATGAGGGAATTGGGACCAACTTGAGAACTTTGGCGCAGGGAATACACAGGCTATCAGAAATAGGGAAGGACACAAACACAGAGGAGGCACAAATTGACAAATGGGATATACTGAAGATAAAACACTTGTGTACATCTAAAGAATTCACCAAGAGAGTAATAAGAGATTCCACAAACTGGGAAAACATCTTTAGCAATGACATATCAGACAAAGGCCTTATTACTAAAACCTAGAATACTCTGCTAGCTTCCAAAACAAAAACAAAAACAAAAACCAACAGCCCACTTGAAAGGTTCGCAAAGGACTTGAACAGAAATTTTACAGGGACAGAAATCCGAATGGCCAACAAACATATGAGAAAATGTTCCCGATCTTTAGCCATAAGAGAAATGCAAATTAAAACAACAATGAGGTACCACCTGACACCCTCAAAGGTAGCCCAATTCAAAAAATCAGAAAGCAACAAGTGTTGGAGGGGCTGTGGGGAGACAGGAACTCTCATCCACTGCTGGTGGGACTGTAAGTATATACAGCCACTATGGAAATCAATCTGGCGATACCTAAAACAGATGGAAATAGAGTTACCATATGACCCAGCAATCCCCCTACTGGGCATATACCCAGAAGAGGCAAGGAACAAATCAAGACCAGACATCTGTGCTCCAATGTTCATTGCGGCACAGTTCACAATTGCAAGGAGTTGGAAGCAACCCAAATTTCCATCACCTGACGATTGGATTAAAAAAACTGTGGTATAAACATACAATGGAGTACTACGCATCACTAAAAAACAGTGATGAACGTATGAGGCACATAGCGGCATGGGAAGAACTGGAGGAAATCATGCTAAGCAAAGTAAGTCAGGCACAAAAGGACAAGTACAACATGAGCCCGCTGATGTAAGTATTAAAAAAAATTTTTTTTAATGCAAAAGTGGCATAGGGAAAAAATCTACTGTATACAAACATTTCTGGGGTGAAGTCTGTGTAGTATGGCAGAGACCAGACCAAAACCAGGGATGCACAAGGTAGACAATAGTGGAGGAGGTGGGGAAAGGAAAATAATAGGATGACTATAAGGAATCAAAGGGAAGTGGGGGCATGGGGTACTAATCCACCCAAGGGGAGGGTATTGTTTATATCTCCACAGGAAAGTGGGACCAGACTTCAACCCAGTGCCGCAAGGTGTGAATGCAATATCCCGGCATGGAGTAGGGAACCAGTGGAGAGGTCTGGGAGGCTGGCCCCAGCACCAAAAATTAAGTGTATTCCTGCCCCTCCCCCAAAAAGAATTTGTTTCAAAGGATGACATTGATTCTGCAGCTCCGGGAGATGGACATATCTGATCAGAGCACATGGGAGCAGATGAAGGGGCAGGAGAAGACAGTGGAACACAGCCTGGCCCAACAGGCCGTGAGGATGATGTTCCGGAGTAGAGCAGCCAGTCCACAGAGAGAACAACATGGCTGGCCCTACTATGAGACATGATGCCCCTCAGTGGCTAAGGGCGATACAGGGGACAGCACCGGAGACACAGTGTGGGAATTGCACCTGACCTGATCCCACCACACCGAGGCAAAGCACTGGGGGAGTGCAGTGGAACAGCAGGGGAATGGAGTGGTAAGGTCCCCAGGGAATGCTGAAGGTAGACTTTGGGGCAGGGCGTGGTACCCCAACAGACTGGACTGGAAAACGCTCCTAAGGGCCAGCAAATGATCCTTGAACGAACTACAAGCCTTTCTTTTGTGAAGTGTTTTGTTTTGTTCTTTGTCAGTGGTTTGTTTTTGTTGTTTTGTTGTCTGGTTGTATACTGTTGCTTTGTTTTCCTCTGTCTTGTTTTAGTGCATGTTAGGGTCTCCACATGTCTGTTTGAATAGGACAGGCTGGATGAACTATCTGGAGGAAAAACAATGGGACAGACAGTTCCGGGTGGGGGAGGGGGAGGAGGGTAAGGAAGTGGTGTTAATAAACACAGGGACAAGGGAACAACATGGGACCCAAAATGGTAGTGAGGGGTGAGTGGCAGGCCTGATGGGGAACGATCCAGGGTAAGGTTGCGTAGAGAAGAGGTATAGCTGTAGCCCAGGTGGGGACGGAGCATGGTAGTGGGGCAGGAGGAAAGTCAAGGGAGATGGAGGAAGGAGCTGGGAGTCAAGGGGCATTTATGGAGGTCTAGACAAAGACATGTACATGCAAACATATATATGAGGATGGGGAAATAGATCTAAGTGTCTACATTTATAGGTTTAATATTAAGGTGGCTGAAGGACCTTGGGCCTCTACTCAAGCACTCCCTCAATGCATGAATACTTTAGTTTATTAAATTGGCACTCTATGATGCTCACTCTCCCGACATAGCTGCTGAAGCCAAAGTGGGTGAACAAGTAAATGTGGTGAAGAAAACTGATGGTGCCCGACTATCAAAAGAGATAGTGACTGGGGTCTTAAAGGATAGAAGATAAACAAGCGGACATCTAGCTCAGAAGCAACAAAGTCCACATGGAAGAACACACCAGCCTGTGTGATCGAGTGGTCCCAAAGGGATCAGTTACCAGGCATCAAAGAACAAAAAATCATATCATTGACTGCACAACTCCATGATAGGATCGCTGAAGACAAATGGGTGCATAAGCAAATGTGGTGAAGAAAGCTGATGGTGCCCGGCTATCAAAAGGGATAGTGACTGGGGTCTTAAAGGATAGAAGATAAACAAGCAGCCATCTAGCTCAGAAGCAAAAAAGCCCACATGGAAGAAGCACACCAGCCAATGCGATCACGAGGTGCCCAAGGGACCAGGTATAAGGCATCATGCAAAAAAAAAAAAAGAATATATGTATGTGTGTATATATATATATACACCATATTGAATGACGGGGGAAGTGCAAAGTGGAGACCCAAGGCCCAAGTGTCGGCCACTGGAGATCCCCTCATAGAGGGGTTTAGGAGAGGAGATCGCTCAGTCTGGGTGCGAGGTAGTACCGATGAAGAACACAGCTTTCCCCCAGATCCTGGATGCTTCCTCCCCCCAACTACCATGATCCAAATTCTACCTTGCAGGGCTGGATAGGGCAGAGGTTGTACACTGGTACATATGAGGGCTAGAGGCACAGGGAATCCAGGGTGGATACCTTCAGGACCAAGGGTGTGAGGGGCAATGCTGGGAGAGTATAGGGTGAGTGGGTTGGAAAGGGGGAACTGATTACAAGGATCCACATGTGACCTCCTCCCTGGGAGAGGGACGGCAGAGAAGGGGGGGAAGGGAGACTCCGGATAGGGCAAGATATGACAAAATAACGATGTATAAATTACCAAGGGCACATGAGGGCGGGGGGAGCGAGGAGGGAGGGGAAAAAAAAGAAAAAAAAAGAGGACCTGATGCAAAGGGCTTAAGTGGAGAGCAAATGCTTTGAGAATGATTGGGGCAGGGAATGTATGGATGTGCTTTATACAATTGATGTATGTATACGTATGGATTGTGATAAGAGTTGTATGAGCCCCTAATAAAACGTTTAAAAAAAAGGAAAATTGTGAGAGCTGAAAATTAACAGAATGACTTAATTTTTCTGAGTCCTGCAAATTTTGCATATTCAAAAAGGTGGTTTCTCATGTTATAGTTAAAAATTCAACCTCATTTTATAGTTTAGAGTTTTCCTTCTTTGAAAGAATGCCAGGTCCCATAGGTTCTGGCATGTGTGCACATGCACGCATGTGTGCCTGGCTTAGTTTTTGATATCCCTGAGCATTATAATGGTTACCATGTATAGGTGTTCATGGAGAGATTCAAAGTTTCTGTTTACTCAGAGTCTCCGGGAAGAAAGCCTTTGAGAAACCAGTCACTGAAACCCCTCTGCAACATCCCTGTGCAATGACACACATGGAGTCTGCAGGAGTTGGTGTGGGTTTGATGGCATCTGTTTGGCTGGGTTAATTTGTAGGGGTGGGGGAGAATCCTGGTTTCATTTGCTACTCTCAAAGCTGGCAGTTCAACTACACCAGCAGATCTGTAAAAGAAAAACAAGGCTGGTTGTTCCTGTATAGATTTTGAATCTCAGATACCTACATAGGAACACTATGAGTGAGAATTGACATTGTGGCAGTGAGTTTGCTTTTTGGGGTTAAAGACAAGGAAGGTTTGTAAGTGGCACACACAGCTTGAACTAGACTGTTCCACTGAGGGTTGATGGATTAAATTCAGCCTGCATTATGTGGAAGACAGGACTGGAGATCTATTTCCACAAATGATACTACAGAAATGCTATGAGCTGTTCTGCTCTGTAACACATGAAGTTGCCATGAGATGGAATTAACATGACATGGAACCTAACCAAAGGGAAAACAAACATGATGAAAGCATATTCATGTCTATGGACAAACATTGGTTTTATGTTGAAAATATGACTAAATCAGAAACGCAAAATAATTTTCATTAAGAATCACCATGCCCATAGTGAAAAACATGTAAGCCTACTGAGAATTTGACCTATCTAAATTACTTAGTGAATAAGTCCTACTGCTACAGTAAATGTATGGCAACTCCACGAAATGTAAGCAGTTGTATCCCATGATGTGGCAATCTGGTTACATATTAATTATAGCCTAGAAACCACAAGGAAAAGTTTAAGGTCCTATGGCATCACAAACAGTGCACCAGAGTGCACCTGAGAACAATAAAGCAGCGAATAAAACAAGCCTTTTAACAAGAGTACTTGGATAAAGGGTTAGAACAATTAAGTATTTCCATGCCGTGGGAGATAGAAAATGGTAACTTTATTTTCAATAAGATGATATCTTACTATATATAAGAATTATATATCTGAATGTTACCTTGTATTAGGGATAATTGTGACCCAATATTTTTAAAATTAGGAGTTAACCTTAGTAGGACACAATTCTTACACAGTCAAATCAAATAAATTGAAGAAGAAACAGTTAACAAATGAAATAAATACATCAAAAGGATTAAATCAATTTATATAATTAGAATTGGGTTCTATGAAACATTGTCTGTACCCACTAGGATAACTGATAAATGAACGCTTTAAATACTATGTAACTGTGAAAATAACTCAAAACAACCAAAAAAGTGCTTACTTTGAAGGCATGTGTCACTAAAAGATAATATTAATGCACAAAACCAAAACTCACTGTCATCGAGTCACTTCTGACTGCCCTCTGAATTTTCAAAACTGAAACTCTTTACAGTTGAAGAAAAGCTATTCTTTCTCCAGATTGATACACAAAATGACCTGAAAACAAAATATTTTCTGGATTCTGCAAATCAAAGGATGATAAAGGAAACCAAAATTCCCTGTTAATAAAAAGAGTGGACATTAAATCTGGGTCAGCAATGATCTACGAGTCACCAGGGAAGATAAGGGGGTGGTGGCACGGGTAGAAGAGCGCAGTGATAAAGAGGTGAGCCATTAACACAACCAATGTCTGAGCTGAGGTGCTCTTCACACTCCAAGTGGAAAGGTACAGCATCAGCAGAGACAAAACCCAGGAGCTCTAGTAGAGATTAAAGTCTTAGCACCCCAGTTAGTAAAGGGCTGTGGATGGCAGTGCATGCCTAACATCCATTTGAAGGGCATCCCTGTTAGGTTTCTCTCTCCGGCCTAAATCTCAGCCTCGGTCCTTAGCTCCACGCGAGAAAGATTTCATGCCAAAGCCGGGCTTGTGATCCAAGTAAATTTAATGAAAGTTCAAAGAAGCATCAGGTTTACGCGGCACCCATAGGATTCCTTTGACCATGCGGCCTGGCAGAGACTGCTCCGGGACACGCAAGGATCTCTCTCCTCCCAAAAGACCACCAGACCACCCAAACAAGACAAGACCAAGAGACCAGGCGCCCAAGAGACCCTCTCCCTTCTGGTCCCTGCCTTTCCAAGGGTTCCCCGGGGAGGTGTGGTGAACGACCCCAGGTCGATCCCATTGGCTGAATTGCAATCACCCGGCCCAGGTGGGCTGATCCAGGTGTAACGCCCATCCAAGCCCACCAGCGGGTAAATCCAGCTTTTGTCTTTGCTGGCTCTCCTGGGCATGCGTAATGGACTTCCCAATTCCCTAGGCTAAGCTACCTAACATCCCCATAGATTAAATCCTCCACCGAATTATTTCTGATTATTAATAAATGTTCTCTTTAAATTTTATTTGAGATTGGAGTCCCTTTTGCAGTCTGAAACAGAGCACAAGCTAGTTTCCGATGGGCAGAAATGACTAAGGAAGCACACGCAGTCAAGATCTGTTTTAGATGAAAAAGGAGACCCCATTTTAAATATAGTTTAAAGAGAATATTTTTTAAATGTTAAGAGACAAAGACAAAGTAAAGACACAAACAAATCATGTATCTGGAAGAGGGAAGCGACCAACAAGAGGTTGAAATGGCTTCCCAGGTTCACAATTGAGATGTGAATTAAAGAGGTTGTAGGGGTGGGGCAGGGCAAAGGAAACTGCCACAAAAGCGTGATTGGTGATCAATGAATACATCACAATGACAGACACTTCCATCCTTAGATAGCGGGCTTACAAGATGGGTCCAGGGCCTCCTGACTGATGCAGTCAGGGCAAGGCTGATTGGACTTGGCTCCTGTCTAGGAGAGCCCCTAAACCATTTGGTGACCTCCACCAAGGACACACATGCAGGCAAACATCCAAGAGACACTGCCCCTCCCTGGGCTGCCTGGAGAGTTGAAGGTAATCCACTCTCAAAAGTCCTCTGCCTGAGGGCCAGATTACCTACAGCCTTGCTTCCTGGGCAGAACACACTCAGTGGAGGTTTACTCGATGTGAGGACTTAAACTGTGCGGGGTTTGGGGCTGTGACTGCTATGGCACCCTTTTGCAAAGCAAGGTGCTGGGAAGTTAAACTCTAATACAGACCACAGTCATCATGGGGTGGCCTGATAACTGCAAGGCTGGCCGCTCCTTTCGGTAAAGGCCACTCTGGGGTCCCATGCTCTCATGCCTGACACCTGACATGGAGGGAACGGACACCAGACAAGAAACTACACCCAATCGGGCCTTTCTGGCTTGAGAGGTGAGGGTGCATGAGGGGTTCTGGGCAGGATAAAGGAGGCAGAGTATTCCCATGCGTGAATGCTCTGAGGCCTGTACCCAGCTCAGAAAGGATTTAAATGGAAATGTCCCAGGGGATCATGGCGTCCTGGAACAGGGGCCGACAGGGTGCGGGAATTGTAATGTCCTCAGGAACCAAGACACAGCTGGGGACGTCACCCTGCAGGGGCCTCCATTCATGGAATCCACATGGAAACATAGAGACTCACCTACGCTTGTGGGAAGCTCACTCTGAACCTTCTCAGTCAGAGGAAGTAGGTTCAACAGGAAATTGCATCACCTAGGTATGGGGTGGGGTGGAGTCTGCCCTAAGGGGTGTGACCTGGAAGAGATGGGGAGGGAGGGGCCGAGAGGTGAGCTTCAGCACCTGGAGTGGGAACTGATTCATTCTTAGTTGCATAGTCTGGAAGCTCTGCTGAAACCTGTTCATTTTGGGTGACCCTGCCTGCATTTGAAACACAACAACACACAAGCCATGGCAGAAAGACAAGCTGACAGAAAGTGGTGGGTGGAGAGCAGGCATCCCAACTGGGAATATCCCCAAGAGACACTCCCATTGCATGGATTACAGAGACATACCTGATAGCACCTGATGCCATCTGCTCCACTTGACCATGCCTCTCCTGGCACCATATGACTTCCTCATGAACTCCTCCAATCACACAAGTCAAAGAGGCCTAAGCCTTGTAGACTCAAGAGCCACAACGGAAAGACCCTTTACAAAATTTCATCCTCAGACACTGATTTCAGGCTCTGCTCCCTATGCTAGACCACCCAGACTCCAGCCTCCTTTTCCCAGGTGCATGCTCAGGTGAGCATCTAGATTAGAGATTCCTGAAAATGCCACAGTTGTCTTCTGCTCCTCCTTGTCCCCCTCCACCTCTGTATCGATCTCCTCATTGCTAAAGATGTATTCCCCCCAGTCTGTGGGTTTTGTATTACTCTTTTGATGAAAACTTTCTGCGTGCATAACAGTGTCTTATTTCCAGCAAGTTCCAATCATCTAATTGTCCTTCACCAACAGTGTTTCCTTTAATACATTTGTTGTGTTGAGGTCTCTCCCTTCTGTTTCCATATTATTGAGTGTTTTTATCAGGAATGGGTGTTGGATATTGTCATATACCTTTTCTACATCTATTAACATGATCAAAGGGTTCTTTTCCCTGTTTATGTAGTCGGTTACATTAATATTTTTTCTAATGTTGAAACATCCTTGCATCCCTGGTAATAATCCCACTCAGTCAAGGTGAAATATGAACTCAAAGGCAGGGATAGGTGCTCTCTAACTCAATCAATCCCATTTCCACAAACCTGCACATAAACTGTTAGGGTATATGATGTAATCATTCTCCTCAATTAATTAGAGTCACGAAATCATCAAATTTGTTACTGTGTTGTTAAAACACCAGTATAATATATCCCGTTGTAGAGTGTATTTTTAAATGCTTTTACCCCACATTCTCTGCAGTTGTAAAATAAAAAAAATTTTCTCATGCAGATCTACAGTTGTTCAATATTGTCCTTAACTCTTGATTAATCTTGCAGTTATATATTTTAAAACCATGATTATATGTTTTCAACAACTGTTCTGAATGATTATTAAGTTAATGCTTATTTTTAAAAGAAATATTCTAGCATTTTAGTACTTATTGTACTTAGAGCCAGTGTACAATGGAAGTTGTTATTGTTTGGTGTCATTAAGTGAGTTCTAAATCATAGTGACCCTGTGTACCACAGGAAGAAACACTGGCCTGTACTATACCATCTTCATAATTGTTCGTATATTTGAGCCCGTTGTTTGCCTTTGTCAATCTAAAACGTTTTCTTCTTGTTTGCTGCCCCTCTACTTTACCAAGCACCAGTTTTAATGTGATGTTACTATTGTATTTACCTCCAGTTTTCAAATACACAAACACACTAAGGTTTTACGTATATGAATAAGAACATATATTCAAAAGGACAATAAAGTCAGACCTGTCATATGAATTCTGGACTCATAGAACCATAGAGAGCAGAGTAAAAGCTCCTTAGGCTTTTGTGTTTTTCCATTTTATAGAACGTACTGTTTCATCTTTACCATAGCAGATACTGTCCTTATAAACAATAGTCCAAAACTAGACTGATGATGTAGTAGTTTATTTTCTCAGTCTCAGACATGCATAAGCACCACATGGAAGTTAGAGTGTACTTCAGTATCTTAAGAGATGAAAAAAATTCAGTTTGGACAACAGAAAAGGGGGTGAAGGGAGATGACGGACAGGGCAAGATATGACAAAATAATAATTTATAAATTATCGAGGGTTCATGAGGGAAGGGGGAGTGGAGAGGGAGGGGGAAAAAAAGAAGACCTGATGCATAGGGCTTAAGTGGAGAGCAAATGCTTTGAAAATGATGAGGGCAAAGAATGTACAGATGTGCTTTACAAAATTGATGTATGGATTGTGATAAGATTTGTATGAGTCCCTAATAAAATGTTTAAAAAGAAAAAAAGAAAATATTCAGTTTGTTTTGTGTAACATTAAAATTGTGTTGCGATGGTAGAAGTATATTGCTTATTCTTCTACGTGGCCCTGAGCACACCTTGTACCATGTGGATATTCAGTGTCACATAGGGAAGTTGGTGCCTTTAGCTCAGTCAGTTCTGTCTATGAGGTATGTGACTTTGATCATACATCTGATAATAATCTAAACGTTTGTCAGGATAAGAATCTGGGTGTTTGCGGGTTTTTTCCCCCACTAAGACCTCCACATTTTATTATTTCCAATTCATCGCAATCCCTTCCTGTATGGTCAGTGTAATGAAGAACAAACTTTCAAATAATGTTGGTGGGAATGATGTCATATTAATCTCTGCCATATCAAGTATGATTCTTATTTTCCTGAATGTCTATGCAGCTTAATGAAGCCTTAACTCCTGCCTGTTTTTTCACTTATGTGTTTCCGGATCACACCCATGACTACTCTCCTCCCTTTCCGGGTCACGCTGAGACGGGCCGGAAGTGGCGGTGTCCTAGCCGGAAGTGAGTGTCATACCGTGGGTCCTACTTGCTCTGCCTGGTGTGTGGTGCCAGAGAAGCGCCTGCAACCTGAGCACTGTGTAGTTGGCGCGCCCAGGTGAGGGGTCGCGCGGTGACCAGTTTGGGGTGACCCTGGTGCACACAGCAGCCTGGCTGCGTGCAAGCGCCCTGCTTCCCCCTCCCCCGCTCCGTCAGCGCCCCTCGCGTGGTGAGATGTGGGAGGGTGTCCCAGGGGCTGCTTCCATCCCCCAGTTTTGGGATTGGTTGGGGTTCCTAGGGAGAATTCCTGTTGGAGAAAGTAGGATCCCAGACTGGGGCTTTGGGCGTCGGGGTTCCGGATTCATTGCGGGAACTTTGCGTGTCTCCCCCCTCCATTGTTTCCTTTCACACAGCGGTGGCTCCTCCCTGAAACTCCTACAACGTCTTCCGCTCACAGGTGAGCCCCGGGTCTGTGGCTTCTCTCACCACGAAGTGACTGCTGTTCAGGAAGCGAGTGGCTGCAGCTGGAGCACAAAACGTTAGGGCTTCCTCCGGAGGTTTGCCCAGTCTGGTCCCCTGGGCGGTGCCTTCTCCAGGAGCGGGGAAGGGGAGGGGGAGGGATGCACCCGGTAGTCCAGAAACGCCCTGGCTCATTCTTGACAGCCTGTAGGGCGGCAGCGGGGAGCGCGCTCAGCCATGAGGGTGTTGAAGTGATAATCCAGCGCACCCACCGCGCATTGAGGTGTGATTGGCATTCCCAGGTTGTGGGGTAAGTCCAGGACTGGGACCTCAAGGGAGGTGACCCAGGTTGGTGGCTACCAGTCAACCGTATGGCAGGTGGCAAGTAAAAGGAGAAAGAGACCGGCCCAGCTGTACAAAGATGGGGTTCGGTGAGCAGGAACTCAACCAAAAAGAGGGCCAGTCTTTCTTTGGGAAGGCATATAAGTCTCCAAAGAAGGGCAAGACCCTTCAAGTACGGAAGACCCCCGTTCCCACATACACTCTTAAAAAATTTTGCATGTTATTTAATTTTTAAAAAACCCTGTTTGTGTTTAACAGTAGAAAAAAGCTGGAGGAAAGCTTCTTAGTGGAGGACAGACAGCTGGAGGAAAGGTTTCTTTAAGAGGGACAGGAGGAAATTGCCACCAGTAATTGTTTTTCATGCAGAGAAAGTAGCCAGTAAAAGACATCCAGGCAATTGAACTGGATCCATTATTTCTGCAAATCTGTTAGTGTGGGGGAGTGTGGGAGCTGCTCCTGCCTATTGCCCAAAGGGATATTTCTGTTTCTGCTGCCTCTGAAGAAGTAGCTTGTCCGATGTTTAGATTTATGCCGACTCCATTTTAACTGTGTATTCCCACCTGGAGTCATTTTATCCCTGCTCTAATGAAAATTGCGAGTGTGTTGCTTGGTTTGTAGGGTACTTTTGGTTTGGTTTTGGTTTTGAGTAAGCGCTTTTAGGAAAATTTCCAGCTTTACCGAAGCCATGAGCTAGATCCAGGAGTTGAAGGAGGCTGTAGAGTTGCTCAAGGAGACCATCCAGGTGGGGTGTGGCTCTGCTAGTGAGGGACTGAGGGGCTGGCCTGGTGCTCCACACCACTCCTTGAACACATGCTGGCATGACAAGAGGCAGCGCTCCCATGAAAACTCACTGGCAGCTATTCTGACCCAGCGACCCTATGGATAGGGTAGAACTGCCTGTGGGGGTTTCCCAGACTGTAACTCTACACAGGAGTAGGAAGCCTCTTTTTCCAGCCAGTAGTTTCCAGCTGATGGCTTTGTGGTTAGAAGTACAGCATGTAACCCACCAGACACCGGGACACCTGATCTCTACTGTAGTCTTAATTCTCCACCCAATCTAGCTCTTCTAGGAAAGCTCATCCCCAAGCCACATGGGACTTCCTACAGTCCCCTGGCCAGGGGGAAGTTCTGTTCAAGTCCTTGCCTGAGTTTGGAGGGTGATTCATTTGCAGAGAACAGCTCTTGTTCATTCCGTGAAGGTTCACACTGTACTTTCTAGATCCCAGCTCCTGTGCAGAGGCAAAAGCCCACCAGCATGTCTGTGTAGGCTGATAGGCCCTACCGTCAGAATTGAGATCAAATTCTAGTGCTTCTATTCATTAGCTGATTTCCTTGGGAAAGTATTTGAGCCTCTAGTGGTTCGTCTCTGAAGCGGGCCAGATATTTGTGGGTTAAGCGACTCAGTGCAGGTCTGGCATGCCGTCAGTGGCTGCTGATGTGATCCGTGCTGCAGAGAGACATGCACACACATCCTAATGATGCTGGACCACGTGGAAAGGAGGCCACGGGACACTTACAGCTGAGGATGAAAGTCCAGGAACATTGCTGGGGCCTGTCCTCCCTTTCAAGTGCCTCAGGGACACAGGCATTTGAAAGGACATGAAGAAAGAGCTGGACACAGGCCAGCCAGGTCCTGGTGCTAACTAGCCTCCCAGAACTCATCCTCCTTCTTGATGAGCACAGGGAACCTTTGGCGGGAGTTGAGCAGAGCAGTGACATGACCATGGCAGCATGATGTATATCACTGGGGCTTCAGTGTGGAGCCTGGTGCAGGTATTTGGAGAAAGGGTGCAGGTGTGGCTGCAGGGAGAGCGGGTAAGAGGTTGGGATAGTTCAGAAGGGAGGTGTGGCTGTGACATAGGGATTGTGGTGGGGGCTGACGGGAAATATCGGAGCTATTTTGCGTTGGGGGCAGATGATAGAGGGGGTGGTTGGCAGGATTTGGTAGCATACGGGGTCAAGAAATAAAGCCGACTCTTAGCTTTGTGATGTAGGCAAAGCTTGGGGACCTGGATGAGGATCAGGAGGCAGGATGTGGGCATCTATGCAGGCATTTGCATTCCTTACCTGAGTCAGGACCCCAGGAATAACTTGCTACGTTGACTGGCAGTTACTGAACTGGCTGGGTCTTTTCCCTCTGTGTTGCAGCAAGGTCCAACCTGATTAGCTCTCCCGAGATGTCCAAGCAGCCAGACTACAACCCGGGGAACATTGAGAATAAAGCAGAACCCGCTGTAGACCTGCTTCTCAATTACCTGCAAGGTGAGGCTGGTTGCAAGGGGGTGTGGGGTGTCGGGGCTGGGGAGTGGGTCGGAGTTCTGCTGGCTCCTGAACAACTACAGGTGTTGACAGCTGTTGCTTGAGTGAGTATGGGACCTGGGGGACACCACTCACCCCAGTGGACCATGTCATTCCAGCTTTCAAGAAGGCCCTGGACCTGGTCATGCAGGTGCAAAAGCAGACCAACAAAGGAACCAGAAGCAAGAAAAAGCCCCAGTGATGACTCTAACAAATCTGCAAAGAATGGAAGTTTCCCACAAACTTTTTGAAGCCCCCTTGTATCTATCTCACAACTTTTGCCTGTTCAGTTATTTACAGGTTTAAGCCTTATTAACAGCTATTATAAAAATCTGTTTGAAAGCTAACATTCCATGATCCTTGTCATTTTCCCATCACCTCTACCCTCCACCCCCCACTTTCTGCAACTGACCCTGTTAACCACCAGTAACCTTTGACATCGCACTCGGGGGAAGTTCTGTTCCAGTCCCTGCCTGAGTGTGGAGGGTGGTTCCTGTGCAGAGACCTGCTCTTGTTCATTCCGTGAAGGTTCACACTGTCCTTTCTAGATCCAGCTCCTGTGTAGACACAAAAGCCCTCCAGCATGTCTGTGTAGGCTGATAGGCCCTACCATCCGAATTGAAATCAAATTCTAGTTTTTCTATTCATTAGCTGATTTCCTTGGGAAAGTCTTTGAGCCTCATTGAGCCCCTAGTGTTTCGTCCCTAAAGTGGGCCAGATGTTTGTGGGTTAAGTGATTCAGTGCAGGTCTGGCAGGCAATCAGTGGCTGCTGATGCGATCCTTGCTTCAGAGAGACATGCAAACACATCCTAATGCTGCTGGACCGAGTGGAAATGACACGGAACACTTACAGCTGAGGATGAAAGTCCAGGAAAATTGCTGGGGCCTGTCCTCCCTTTCAGATGCCTCAGGGACACAGGCATTTGAAAGGACAAGAAGAAGGAGCTGGGCACAGGCCAGCCAGGTCCTGGTGCTAACCGGCCTTCCAGAAGTGATATCCAGCTTCCTGATGAAGGCGGGGAACTTTTGGAGGGAGTTGAGTGGAGCAGTGACATGGTCATAGCAATATTAGGTATATCACTGGGGCTTCGGTGTGGAGCCTGGTGCAGATACTTGGAGAAAGAGTGCAGGTGTGGATGCAGGGAGAGCAGTGGGGAGGTTGTGGGGATAGTTCAAGAATGTGGCTGTGCACAGGGATTGTAGTGGAGGCTGATGGGAGATATCAGAGCCATTTTGGGTTGGGGCAGATGGGGGTGGAGGTGGCTGGCAGGACTTGGTAGCATATAAGGTGAAAAAATGATGAATTTTTAATACTTTGTCTTCCTGAGCTGCCCTTTGAAATTATCAGTTCAACTTTATTAACTCTATCATTTCTTCCATTTGCCTTAGCTACTTTAAGTAATGAGCAATTTCAATGTCTCTTCTGATATCCACTTTGATTTTTTCTTGCTTTTCTGTGTTTAATGACCTTTTGCTTCCTTCACATATGATGTTCTTAATATCGCCCCTCCTCCCCCAGGTAATTAGTGTTCATTTCATTAAATGTTACCTAAATTCATATTGGATAGCCATAAAATATATTTTAGCTCTTGTAGACTTGTTTTAATATTTTTCAGTTTCAAACAATTTACAGAAATTTCAGACTAAATGTATAATAGAGTTATAGAGTTTATGTTTAACATACTTATATCTTTAGAGTACTGACTAACTTCTTGACTAATTTTTAATTTGTGGAGTTTTAGTTGTTGACTTATAGCATTTATGTATTCTGAATACAAGATTATTAGGTATCATGAATAGTTATTGATGTAGGTTGCCTTTTTCAAATTCTTGATTGTGTCTTTCCAATTATAAGGGACTTTAATTTTGATGAAGTTCAACTTATGTTGAACTTGGGCTGCTTATGTTTAAGATGTCATAATTGCTTAAAATGCAAGATATCTTAAGAAACCATTCCCTAATCCAGGGTCACAGACATTTATATATATGTTTTCTATTAAGGGTTTTAGGATTTGGCTCTTACATTTAGGTCTTAAGATCTATTTTGAGTTAGTGTTTGCATAAAGTGCAAGGTGGCAGTCAAAACCCATTCTTTTTTCCTGTATCTAGTTGTTTCGACAGCATTTGCTGAAATCACAGTGACTTCTCTGCACTCTTTTTGAATCATTTAGCTATGTATGTATGAGGTTGAATTTTTAGACTCTCAATTATATTCCATCAATACGTGATCTTTATGTCACTACTACACAGTATAATTACTATAGCTTTTTAGTAAGTTTTCATATCAGGCAATGAGCATTCTCCACCTATATTTTATTGTTTCTCCAGATTATTTTGGCTATACTAAAACTGTCACATGTCCATAGAAATTTTAGAATCAGCTTGTCATTTTCTGGAAAAGCAAACCTTGAGAGGAATGAGGTTGAATCTGTAGATGAGTTGTAGAATATTGCCTCTGGATAACAATCAGTCTACCAAGCCATGAAAACGTCAGCTTTGTACATGGTTCATTATTTGCTCAGATCTCAGTTTAAATGTTTAGCCTTCTCACATCTTATGCAAAGTTCACTCCTGCTCCACTATAGTACATTATTTATAAACTTGACATTTATTACAGTCTAAATAGTTTGGCTTGCTTGGTAGAGTTTATGCTTCAAGTAAGTCTTTTATTCTAAAGATTCTCTAGGGCCAAACATAATGCCTACTAACAATAATTGTTCTTAATTTTTGTCGGCCCCAGTCTGTGCTGAGAGTGTGCAGATGGAGTGTTGTGGAGCGGAAATACCGCAAGAAATATGCTTGAGGGAAGTGCGTTTTCGGCACCCCCATAGAAGCATGCAATTAGTGGATGATGGTTCCGGAGGAGTCCAGTCCCCCAGAGCATCTCTCTGCTGGGAGAGCAACTTTCTGGAGAGGTCTCAGATCCACCAGAAAATTTTTCTGGCAGGTCCCGGACTCAGAGAATCGTTCTGTTTTGGTCTGGACCCCAAACAGCATCATTCTGGCAGGGTCATGGATCCCTCAGAGCATCATTCCAGCAGGATCCCAGAACCCCAAAACATCATTCCACCGATGCTTCCAGTGCTTCATCAATTTGTTGAAACTTTTGAAATTGAATTCAGTCAATGCTTGGCAACTGGTTTTGGCGAATTCCGTCAGTGCAGCTTGAATATCTTCCATTAGTACTATTGGTGCTTGTTTATATCCTTCCCCTTGAAATGGTGGAATGCCAACTAGTTCTTCTTGGGAGAGTAATGTGTATTCTTTCCATCTTCACTTGATGCTTCCTGGATCGTTCAGTATTTTCCCCATAGAATATTTCAATATAGCTCCTTAAAGCTTGGATTTGTTTTCTTCAGTTAATTGAAGATGTAGTGCATATGTTCTTTCATTTTGGTTTTCTCACTCTAGGTATCTGCACATTTCATTGTAATACTTCTCCAGATCCTTTCTGAAAGTTTCTGTTCAGCTCTTTGGCTTCATTTCATATGAAGTGCCTTAGCTACTCCATGATTGAAAGCACTTTCCAGAGTCTCTTCTGACATCCAGTTTGATCCTTTCTTTCCTGTCTCTTCAGTGATCTTTTGCTTTCTTCATGTTCTCGGTGATATCCCACGACTCATCAGGTGTCCTGTCCTTGGTGTTTAGTGAGTCAAATCTGCTCCTGACACCTTAATATTCAGGTGAGATAAACTCAAGGTTGTATTTGGCTCCCGGGGGCTTGTTTTAATTTTCTTCAGCTTGAATCTTAACTTAGCTATGAGCAGTTGATGGCATGTTACACAGTTGACTCCCGGACTGAGTTTAGCTGCTGACATTTAGCTTCTCCATCTTCTCTTCCCACTGTTGTAGTCAGTTTGATTCCTGTGTATGCCCACTCCAGGTATTTGCTATGAAGAAGTTGTTAGTCTTGTAAAATTCTATCGTGATCTCCAGATTTATTTTTATCACCAAGACCATATTTTCCAATTATTGTTTCTTCCTCTTTGTTTCCAACTTTTGAATTCCAATCACCAATAATTATCCATGAATTCAGATTGTGTTTGACCAATTTCAGACTGAAGATGATGATAAAATTCATCAGTTTCTTCATTAGCTGTAGTGGTTGATGCATCGATTTACATAACCGTATTGACTGGATTTTCTTTTATGCAGAGAGAAGTACAATAGCATTGTACTTCAAGTAGATCTTGAAATGTTCTTTAGGAAGATGAATGTGATTCCTCTTGAATGTGTCATTCCCAGCATAGCAAACTGTTTGACTGTCTGATTCAAAATGGCAGATATCAGTCCGTTTCAGCTCACTAATACCTAGCACATTGATCTTCATGAGTTCCATGTAATATTTTATGAGTTCTGGTTTTTCTGTATTAGTACTTCATAATTCTGAGTTTCAGTGATTAGATCATTGTCGCTGTTTCTTCTCATATTGAGACATCCTCTATCAGCAAATGAAGGTCTCAACGGACTTATTCCATCCACGTCATTATGATCAACTCTGCTTTGAGCTGGCAGCTCTTCCCTGACCATATTTTGAGTGCCTTCTATCCTGAGAAAGAGCCCTGGTGGTGTAGTAGTTATTCATTGGTCTATGAACTACTAATTAGCATTTCAAAACCATCACTGTTTTTTGGGAGAAAGACAGGGCTTTCTACTCCCTTAAAGAGTTACAGTCTGGGAAACACAGGGACATTTCTGTCCTTTCCTGTAGGGTCACTAAGAGTTGACATCGACTCACTGGTAGTGAGTGGAGTTCTGAACTGAGGTCTTATTTCTGGCACTATATATGACAGAGTTCTTTTGCTATTCGTGAGGTGGCAGTGACTAATTCTCCACAAGTGGACAGCCTAGTTCTTTTTCATATGAACTGCTTTCAGGAATCACCTAGCTCGCACGTCAGAAGTTTAATTGATTTGGACTGTGGTATGGTCCACTGGGTTTTTTTTTTAAAGCTCCGTTATAAGTGATTATGCTCGTTAACCAGGCTTGAGAACCACTCCAAAATGAGTCAGTTCTCCCAACCCCAATATTCACCAAAAGCAAAGAGAACATATCACATGCACCCAAATATTCAAACAGGAGATGGCATTACCTCCCTTAGAAGCCCACTGTGGTGGCTAAATGGTCTCATTTCCAGACTCCCCCCGAACCACCTACATGCAAAAAAGTATTTTATAAGCCCCTTCTTTGCCAAAATGACCTTTGTTGGATCATTTCTCTATATTTGAATCGAGACCAAGATCATTCACCTTCTTATTTGTTAGACGTCCAGGAAACACAGGACTTCTGTTACAATTCCTGGAGATAGCTCTCACAGAGGCAAGAATGAAACATTGTGCCTGTGTTCCCATGTTTTAAAGACTGTGTATCAGGACACGATGACACACTTAGAACTGCGATTTCAGAATACAGTACATTATTCCATTAAAAATAAACAACCACAATCATATTGTGTCAGTCTGGGTACATTGGAGAAACAAGTCCACAGAAACATGTATAAGAGAGTTTTATTTAAAAGGTTAATGCACATCAAGAAAACATCCCAACCCAGTGCTGCCCAGGCCAACAAGTCCAATATTAGCCCATACATCCGACACCAATCCATAAAGTCCTCCATCTCACAAAACACACGCAATATTGCTGACTGAGGAGGAAAGCAGAATCAGTGAGCTAGTAAGCATCTCAGCACTGGCAGGGGTCTCCACATGGCTTCTCCAGCACCCAGGGCTGCAACAGGGTAGGCCTATGTGGCTTCTCCTCAGGGATGTCTTTCAGGAATGAGCCTTGCCAGTTGAAGAAGGGAACTGGCTAAGGCAACTGCATCGTGGTCCAACCATCAGAAAGCAAGAAACCCGAGAATTAGATTGGTGAGGCTCACGGAGCCATTTATCCCTCCATGCTTCAATTAAGCCCACATGTGTCAGCCAGGTTGGCACAATAAACTTTATCATACCAACTAGAAATTTTTCACCAGTAATTTTTATGTGTCGTAAAACATTGTGGACACCAGCAAGGGATTATTTTTTATAACTTAACTATCAATAAAATAAGTAAAAACCTGTATGCTTTTCCCAAGACAGGATTTCACAAGAAGAATGAAGCATATGTGGGAACTGGCCACGTGTTAGGAAAGCTTGAAAGGGACAGAATCCTTTAATCATAACAGTAAGGACGCTTAGGTGAACTTGCCCGGACTTCCGCAGTCAATAAGTACCAAGCCTGAGATTTCATCCTCATTTTGAGTCCAGATGAACCAATCTTGCCACTAATACCTGCAGGCGTGGGAGTTAAAACCACACCATCATCAACAAGTCAATTCTAACTATTGGGACCCTCTAAGACAGACTTAGAAGTGACCCCTGGTGTTTCTGGAGCCTGCAAGTCAGTGTTCCCCAAAGTGAGTAAAAGCGCTCCCCTGAGGTGGAGGTTGGGATCACTGGAATGATGCAGGGAGGTTGCAACAGCAGATACCTACACTTTATCCCAGGTTATGGGCGATACTACAGAAGTTTTCTATTACCAGAGAAGTGCTGAGTGAGTATTATTTTTCTGTAAAGGGCTAGTTAACCAAATAAGTTTGGGAACCTATGAAATTCTTTTTGTCAAAAGATAGTCTCATTGTTCTCCCACAGAGCAGCTGGTGGCATTGAACTGGTGACCTTGTGTTTATCAGCCCAATACATAATACACTACACCATCCGGGTTCCTTAAGTAGCAGCTAGTTAGCCCAAAGTCAAACAACCAGTTGCCGTCCAGGGGATTCCAAATCTCAGAGACCCACGTGTGACAGAGGAAAGATACTCTTGGGGTTTTCAGTGGTCATATTTTTGAAGTACGATGCCAGGACTTTCTTCAGGGTGTTGTTGCTTGTGAATTTAAACTGTCAATCTCTTGATCAGTCACGGGCATGCACTGCTCCATCCAAGGACTCCAGTTAGGAGAAAAATAAGAACACAACTCAAACAAACTCTCTGCCCTGCACTCAAGGCTGACTCAAAGCAACCCTTTAGGACAGGCTAGAACTTCCCCTGTGGGTTTCTGGGACTGTCTCTATTCACTGGATTAGAAAGCCTCGTCTTTCTCCTGAGGAGCAGCTGATGATTTTGAACTGCTGACCTGTAGTTAGCAGCACAACACATAGCCACTCTGCCACCAAGGCTATTCAGGATGATTATGAGGTAGGCAAGAGCCTGGCAATTTTCAGGGAATATAAGAGATCATTGTGACGAGCTTTGATTCTGAGATGGAGAGGGAAGGCTTTGACATAAAATGGTTTTCTCTTTCGAATGAATGTTCTAGTTATAACATGGGAAGTAGGTCATGGGAAGCCAGAGTATGTGTGGAGGACGCCCTGATGGCACTACATTAAGTAGTTCTCAGCCGCTAACTGAAAGCAGTGCTGTGGAAGAAAGACCTGGCCATTCATTCCTGCAGAGACAATAGCCTGAGAAACCCTGTGGAGCAGCTTTGCCCTACCACACGGCTCTACCGTGAGTTGGAATCTGACTGATGCACTACAACAAGATTATGCATGGAGGAGAGGTAATAGCTTGAGCTTTTACTTTGTGTTTTAACTGTTTTATTGACATAATTCACACATACTCCTTTATTCTACTCATATATTTAGCTTCTTATTTCCCCCAAACCTCCCTGTCATGGTGTGAATAACCAGTATTCCAAATGTATGATGAAGTTTTGAACACAAGGATGTGTCTCATTGTACCCCCGCACAGCTAAAGACATAGAGTTGCCATAATTCTACGTCTCCATTTATTTATGTTTTCTCTGTTTCTTCTACTTATGTCTGTCTGGTGCAGACCTACTACTGCACTGTTCTCAGAGTCCTGGTGATCAGAGTTCTGTGGTAAAAATATTTTTGACCAAGGAAAAACCTGATCCCATTAAATACACCTGTCCCCCTGGGATGTAATTCCCCAAGCCTCACTGGCCTTCCTGAGGGCAGGCAAGCTAGGACACAGCCAGGAAGGTGGTTTCCTGGCTTGTTTACCATCATCATGGAGGCAGCCACTGGAAAAGCAGAGCGAGGCTCACAGTGTGTGATGTGAGTGGCTAATAGGTCAGTCACAGAGAAAATCATTAAGAGGGATATTTCCACACTCAACGCCCCAAACATGTTACTCCTGTGTAACCCTGTAAATTCCACACGTTGCCTAATGAACCAAGCCAAAGGATATGAGACATGTTTAAATTTACATATACAGCATGCATTGCCCACAATTAAACTGTAGTTTATTTCCTGCGTTCTGTTTGTTTAGTGGTTTACATATATGTTTCTAACTACAGGGTTGAAAGTCCACATCAACCAGTCATTTCTTTGGATAAAGATGAGGCTTCCTGCTCTTTTAAGGATTTACTGGTTGGGAGCCTGGGGGAGTATGTCTGAAACAAACACACAAAAGCGCTCCACAATCTGCCTTATCTATTTAAATTAGGTTATGCAGTCAAGGTGATTTGGACAGCCTGTCCCCAACTAAAACAGTAACAAAACAGAGAACAAATATTTATTTAATAGTAGAATTCAGAATGACATCTTCCATCAAAATCTCTCTCCCTGAGCAACACGGCCGGGGTGTTTATAGACAGTGCTTAAGGATGATGATGCTCTAGCAAGCCAACTTGAAATGGAGATTTTGTATTCAGGTTTTTCTCCTTGTTCGTAATGGTCTATCCACATCCCAGCTAAAAAAGTTAGCAACTTCTGTCCTTCAAATAGAAGCGGGCTTAAGTTTTTATTTCAAAGGAGGAGTAGCACTGCTGCGTCAACACATCGTGTACTCTTTAACAAATTTTCAAATTTGAAATGAGAAAAGGGAAGTGCATGAAGCCCCAGTGAGGTCCTGTGATGTGTTGCAGCATCAGGAGTACACGCTGCAGACGGCAAATTAAGAAACCTGTACTTTGTATTCTTGCATTAACTTATAATAACCTGCTATTAAATTGAGTTTAACTTAGGGATTGAATTTTGAGGCCTACGTATGTGAAAGACTGAGGTTTACACAAATTGTTGTTAGTTGCTTGTGATAGATAAGGTTTATTGTGCTAACCTGGCTGATAAATACATGGGATTAATTTAAGGGTAGAGAGATAAATGGCTTGGTGAGCCTCGCCTTTCTTATTCTCTGGTCTCTTGTTCTCTGATGGTCTGACCAGTGTGCAGCTGCCTTAGCTAGTTCTTTGCCTCAGCTAGCAAAGCTCACTTCCTGGGAGACATCCCTGAGGAGAAGCCACATGGACCTGCCAAGATGCAGACCTGGGTCTAGAGAACAGCGTGGAGACTCCTGCCAGGGCTGAGATGCTTAAACACTCACTGATTTGACTTTCCTCCTGCATTTGGCATTATTGCATGTGTTTTGTGAGTTTGAGGAGGACTTTGTAGATCTGTGTTGGATATATGGGCTAATGTCAGATTTATGGGCTTGGACTGGCCTGGGTTGGGATGGTTTCTTAATGTACACGTAACTCTTACATAAAACTCTCTCTTATATACATATGAATTTCTGTGGATTTGTTTCTCTAATCTACCCAGACCAACACAGTGCTCTCCTGTCAGGTCTGAATCCCTGACCTTATGCTCACAGATTGAAACACTGCCAAGTCCTGCATCATCCTGAACATTGTGGCTCAGTCTGAGCCTATTGTAGCCAATGTGTCCATTCATCTTCTTGAGAATTTTACTGTTTGAGTTGCTGTACATTTCCATCCATGTTGTCCTTTCCCAGGGTCTCTTTCCTGATAACATGTCCAAGATACATGAGACAAAGTCTGTGCCATCCTTGAACCCAAAGAGCATCTGGCTGTACTTTCGTCAAGACAGATTGGTTTGTTCTTCTGGCAATCCATAGCACTAGCAGCACCCTTTCCTAGTACCTTCATTCAAATGAGCATAATGAGACCACCAAATTCAGTTTGAATCTCACATACTGTCAGCCTCAATTGCTTATTTCTGACCACTTACCTGCAATGTCAAAAAAGGTAATGTAAAGGAACTCTGAAGAGTGTTGGTAAGCCTCTTCTGGATAGGAGAGGAGAGACTTACTCACTTTAGCACTTTCTCAGGAGCTTACGTATCCTGGATTTCCTTTGACAAGTATTGGAGTATTAGGCTAATATTTTGTGAATCACACCTGGAAAACAGAGGGCTGTTATCCAATCTTGTAAGGTTTTAAAATGTCATTGCTGTCCCTATCCTAATCATGGTCCTTCTCTTCCTCCTGAAGTCAGAACTGAGGCTGTGTTTACTCAATCTTTCACCAGCCATGATTTTGTGAGTCTCGCCCCCTCCCCCCACCTTATTTTTCCCCGGTGAAGAGGACAAAAGAGCTCTCTTCAAACAAGGATGGGCGTCTACAAAAGATGCAGGCCAGATTCCAAATTTTTTTAGTTGTATATGATTACTGTTTATTTTGAACTGACTTTTAAAATCAGCAAAGCTCAGGAAATCTTCAGGCATCCTTCTTCCTTCTTCCCAGTGACTCTCACAACAGCTGTGAGGGAGAGCATTCATTCTCACCCCCAATATCTAAAAACAAACAAATAAGACACTTTTAAATTACTCAGTCTTTACAAAGTGACTTCGATATCGCCTTGTCTATTTGAGACAAAAGTAATAAAGATCAAATAAGTGGAATTTTCTTGTATGTTCCAGGATCTTTTTGAATTCATATCTGAAAGTGTCCTTCACTGCAGTACTCTGCATCCTTACAATTATTATTGTCCATTCCAGGACTGCTTGGTTCATCAATAAACCCTTTGATTATTAACTCAAATTTCAGTTTGGTCTTTGGAAGGAGGAGCAGAAAAAGGAAATACTATGTACATTTCTTGAGAAATGATGTCTACCAATCACTTCCAAATTCCTTAAAAATAGACAGCGAGAAAAAACAAACAATTCTTAACAGTAGACTCACTGTCTCTGGGAAACGTTATCTTTATGCCTTCAATAACTAATCTTTTGTAGCAAGATTCTATTTGTTGTAAGTATAATAAATAGATAGAGTCTGACAACAGAATAAGAACAACCAAGTGGTATTAACAAACACAGGGACAAGGGAACAACATGGGACCCAAAATGATAGTGAGGGGGGAGTGGCAGGCCTGGTGGGGAATGATCAAGGGTAGGGTTGTGTAGAGAAGAGGTATAGCTGTACCCCAGGTGGGGCGGAGCATGGTAGGACAGGAGGAAAGTCAAGGGAGATGGAGGAAAGAGCTAGGAGTCAAGGAGCATTTATGGAGGTCTAGACAAAGACATGTACATGCAAATATATGTATGAGGATGGAGAAGTAGATCTATGTGTCTATATTTATAGGTTTAGTATTAAAGTGGCGGAAGGACCGTGGGCCTCTACTCAAGCACTCCCTCAATGCATGAATACTTTCTTTTATTAAATTGGCACTCTACGATGCTCACCCTCCTGACACAACTGCTGAAGCCAAAACGGGTGAACAAGTAAATGTGGTGAAGAAAGCTGATGGTGCCTGGCTATCAAAAGAGAGAGTGTCTGGGGTCTTAAAGGCTTCAAGATAAAAAAGCGGCCATCTAGCTCAGAAGCAACAAAGCCCACATGGAAGAACACCCCAGCCTGTGTGACCACTTGGTCCCGAAGGGATCAGTTATCAGGAATCAAAGAACAAAAAAATCATATCATTGGCTGCACACCTCCACGATATGATAGTCGAAGACATGGGTGCATAGCAAATGTGGCGAAGAAAGCTGATGGTGGCCGGCTGTCGAAAGAGATAGTGTCTGGGGTCTTAAAGGCTTGAAGGTGAATAAGCGTCCATCTAGCTCAGAAGCAAATAAGCCCACATGGAAGAAGCACACCAGCCTGTGCGATCACGAGGTGCCAAAGGGACCAGGTATAAGGCATCATGCAGAAAAAAAATTTATATATGTATATATATATGATTTTACATATATACATATATATATCATAGAGAGTGAAGGAGGAAGTGCAGAGTAGAGACCCAAAGCCCATTTGTTGGCCACTGGAGATCCCCTCATAGAGGGGTGTAGGAGAGGAGATGGGTTTGTCAGGGTGCGATGTAGTACCGATGAAGAGCACAGCTTTCCCCCAGATCCTGTATGATTCCTCCCCCCAACTACTATGATCCGAATTCTACCTTGCAGGACTGGATAGGGCAGAGGTTGTATACTGGTGCATATAGGAGCTGGAACCACAGGGAATCCAGGGTGGATGATACCTTCAGGACCAGGGGTGTGAGGGGCGATACTGGGAGAGTAGAGGGTGAGTGGGTTGGAAAGGGTGAACTGATTACAAGGATCCACATGTGACCTCCTCTCTGGGAGATGGACGGCAGAAAAGGTGGGGAAGGAGGACTCCGGATAGGGCAAGATATGACAAAATAACAATCTATAAATTATCAAGGGCTCATGAGGAGGGGGGACCGGGGAGGGAGGGGAAAAAAAGGAGGACCTGATGCAAAGAGCTTAAGTGGAGAGCAAATGCTTTGAAAATGATTAAGGCAAAGAATGTACGGATGTGCTTTATACAATTGATGTATGTATATGTATGGATTGTGATAAGAGTTGTATGAGCCCCTAATAAAATATTTTTTTAAAAAAAGAACAACCGTGAACATTGTGCATTCTGTTTGAGCCCATTCCCCAACCTGCTTAACTTTGTGTCTCAATGCAGATCCAACAGCTTGTCCAACTTCCCCTTGGATATAAGATGTTGCCACAGGATGTCGGAATACCTCATTTAATGCCTATACTTATTCTGCATTTTCCTTCCTGAGAAGACCCTTCCTCTGTTGAGCCCTTTCCTCAGAAAAATATCCCATTACACCACATGACTATCAGTTTTGACTAACCTGGACAGGCTATCATGTCCACAAAAGACATCCCCAACCTTCCAGTCACAGATCACGTAGAACAGCATTACTTTGTTCAAAGAACCAAAAGTCACCATAGATAAGTCACCAGACCAAATAAGACAACATTTGGAGCCAAGAAGTATAATGAGCCTTATCTTGCTAAGAATTGCAACCCCACACTAATTTGTAATCATGACCATCCCTATGAAATGTGTTAAACATTCTTCATCTTATACTTTGGTATACCAATTTATTGGACTAGTTGTCTACAAGTGTTAACATGGTCCACTATTTTGTTCAGGAGCTTCCCTTGGGGAATCTCCCGGCTCAGTCCTTGTTTGCTCCAAGGAGATCGGTCCCCATTTACTGTCATGCAGCTCCTGTCTTTGTTTCTCTGCAAGAGTCGTGTTGGTAACATGTCACACATTTCTTTTTGCTGAGTGTTTTTCAACATAAAATTATACTCTGTTTTCCAGAGTCACTATGAGTCAGAAGCAGCTCAATGGCAGTGAGTTTCACTTTGGTTTTATCCCAAAGAAGATGACGGGGTCATAATTTATTTTCAGCTTCTGAGAAAACTATGAAGATCTCTATTTTATTCCGCAGGCTTCTAGTATGCAGAGCACCTCACCCATTTCCAGGTGAAATTTCAAATTAGTGAAAATGTTACATCATGGCCAGGGTTCTATAGGATCCACAGACCTTGACCGTAAGTCATGAAATTCCTGTGGAGAGTCTTCTGGCTAGTGGGAACTTCTCACTAGTCTTGTCAAGATTCCAAAAATAGTTTGACATAATTAGGGTTCCATTACTTGTCATCAGTGATTATTTTTCCTGTTCCCAGTTGCCCAAGGTTTGGGTCCAGGATTGATGGACCCTTCATAGATCCTCTCCCTAAGCTTCACTGTCTCTGAGGACTCCATATTGCCAGAGCTAGAACTGCCAAGATGCTATTGCTTGGTATGCTCCTGTGCCTGGTGACAGTTCCCCAATGTGGAGATTCAAATATCTGACCTGGGTCTATGGGAATGGTTGTGACTACAAGTGACTGACACAGAGATCAGTGTCTTTATTTACACTTGTCCTATTCCAGGTGTAGTTTCAGGAGTCGGGTCCAGGATTGGTGAAACCTTCCCAGAAGCTGTCTCTCACCTGCACTGTCTCTCTGGTTTCTCCATCACAAGCAGTAGTTATCTCTGGAGCTGAATCCACCAGAGCTCGAGGAAGGCGTTGCAGTGGACAGGACACATATGGCCTGATGGTGGTACAGATTATAACCCATCCTTCAAAGCCGATTCGCCATCACCAGAGACACATAGAAGAATCAGTGCTCCCTGCTGCTTAGCTCCATGACTGCTGAGGACATGGCCATGTATTACTGTGCAAGGATCACAGTGAGGGGAAGTCAGTGTGAGCCCAGACACAAACCTCCCCTGCAGGGAAGACAATGGGCAGCAGAGGATGCGCAGGACCCGCAGAGCACACACTCCCAGCCCTGGGCAGGCACAGATGGATGACAGGGAGTATTTCCTGTCAGCCATGTGTCCTCCACCAGCTCTCAACATCCCCAGGGCCATTTTTTCTTTTTTAATTTTTCACCCTTCCCTCTAAATTAGTGGTTTTCAACCATCCTAATTCTGTGACCCTTTAATACAGTTCCTCATGTTGTGATGGACACCCCACCATAAAATTACCGTATATACTCGAATATAAGCCGACCTGAGTTTAAGCCAAGGCACCTAATTATTACCTGGAAAACCAGAAAAACTGATTGACTCGAGTATAAACCTAGGGTGGAAAATGCAGAAGCCATCGGCGAGTTTCAATAATCAAAACAAATGAAAATAAATTTACTAAAAATGGAGACATCAGTGGAGTAATGTATTTAAATATTTATTTTATGTAAAAAACATAAATAAAAGGGCAACAAGTCACTTAACATTAGTAAACCAACACAGTAAGTGGAAAATAGGTTCAGCAAAATTAATAAGGTATGAACAATGATATACCTTAAGAGTACTATTCTCTGAGCTCAATCAGCAACCAAGCTAAAATGTAAAGAGTTAAAATCCTTCAAAACTGGATTCCTCATCATCATCCATATCCCAATGCAGAGCGTCAGCTGGTGTGAGGTCATCATAGACGCTGTACTCACTGAGATTGCCATCATTGCCATCACTGCTGTCATTTTCATACAAAGTGCAGTCTTCACTACCTTCCATAGCATTACTAATACTACATTTCTGGAAGGCACGTTGCACCATGTCTTCTGGAATGTCTTCCCATGCATCTCGAACCCACTTTTCTATTAATGCTATGTCAGGATTCATGAAATTTCCTCCTTTTGTTATTCAGGCTTGACCAGATGACATCCATTCATGCCTCTGACCTGTGTATAACCCAAACCCCAGACTCTGAGACTCAGAAGAATCCCTTCTCAGTGCCATCGATGAGCAAGGCATTGCAGAGAGAACTGTAGAATCTGCAACAACATTTTTTGGAACTTGAGGTTCCAGTTCTACAGACCCATCTTCTGCCTGGTCTGTCTCTTTGTCGGGTGAGTTGGGTGGCCCTTCAGACTCCAGAAGGTACTGGACTTTCCTCTACTGCCTCCTCCATCTGCATTTCAGAATTGAGTTATTACATCGTGGGGCAGGGTCCAGGGAACTACATCAATATCAGTGATGCAACAGGAAAGCCACCTGCTCTTTGATGTGGCACCACACGACCTCACCTGCTCAGAACACCCCTTTGGGCTAAGAACTGTCTCCCTGGTCCTAATTCTCTTGATCACACCAGGGACTGGACTCAGAGGTCAACTCTGCCTCCTCTTCATCTGCAGAAGACCCTGTAGTGAGGCAGGAATGCTGTCGAAACCCTGCCAAGGCCAAAGCAAATCCTGACACCTCCCCAGATTCCACTACCACAAAATCTCTTGACCTGTCCACACCACCCTGAGAAATGTTCGTCAGAAATTTTCTTCTTGCTTGGACCCACAATCAATGCTCATGGAATCAGCAGTTGAAAGACCAAAAGATATATTACATTAGACAAATCTTCTGTACAAGATCTCTTCAGAGTATTGAAGTGCAAGGATCTCACTTTAAGGACTTAGGTGTACTTGATTACCCGCACTCCCTCAGAAATAGAAAACATAACTAACTCAGCATTATATTGAAATTCAAGTACACTTGATCGTTCTTCATATATCCCCAGTGAGTGTTATTCATGGTGAACCAAAGACATACCTTCCACAAAGACGTGATAGGTTTATAGGGAGTTCTTAGGATACTTGAAGCAAAGGAACCCACCTAGCCTCAGGTGCAGTGGATAGGATAATTACTGATTGCTTTTTGAAACTCATGATTAGCCTGTCAGATAGCAAGGGTTGACCTAGAGCAGTGATCCAATTCAATCGCTCCCCCAGGACTCTATAACTGAATCTTGACTTTTCTCAACCTATCTACCAATAACCTTGCACTACAGTTTTATTGAATAGGAAATCATGCTTCCTCAATGCAAATACTATTGTTATTGTCACTTTCATTGATTTGGTTGCAATCTTAGTGTCTCCATGTACGATAGAATGAAATCCTGTCCTGTCCTGTGTCATCCTCACAGTCCTTGCTATACTCGATCTCATTGCTGCAATCACGGTGACAAGCCATCTAACAGTTGGAATCTGTACGCTACACAGCAGCTCGTGTTTTTCTGTGTGCATTCGTCTATTGGTGTTAGAGCCTCCCTGTGGGTTTCTCAAAATAGCCTGTTATGAATGGGTGTCTACTATTTGTCCTCACTGCCTGTTTACTATTTCCCTGTCCCTAGTTGTTCTGCTCCATTCCAGCTGCAGGAAGCCCTCTGAGGAGTGGTGAAACCTCCCAGATCCTCTCCCTAACCTGTGCCGACTTCTCCACACACACCATAATCACTTAGTATTACAGGAGCTGGACCAGCCGATACCTTTGGAAGGAGTCAGAGTGACTGTTAACAATAGGCTTGGGTTGTCGGGAAAAAAACTGCACTGGAGTTCTGAAGAACTGACCTTCAATCTCCAGAAGTGAGCCCACAAACTCCTTCTATCTATAGTTCCTTTCTGTGACCACTGAAGACAAGACACTTTTACTGTATGGGACAGTGGAAGTCAGTGGGCCCAGACACAAACTACTATACAGGAATAGGGCAGGGCTGTACCAGAAAGGTGGGTGCACAGGGCACAGGACATGTGACTCCCGCATGGCAGAATTAAGAGAGGAGGCATCAGTTTGTAGTGGCTGGGTTCTAAAAGATAAAATGGGCATGCTTTATGAATAATTTTATGTAAAAAAAACCATCAATGTCAAAGCAAGGAGGAAATATCTTGGAAGACAGTGATAAGGATAATAATGTTCACCAACAAGAAACAGATACCAGAGCTATCTGTCATCGTGTTCACATGAGGAGTAACCATCTGTGCATCCACCCTGAGGAGGAAGGATACATTCTGAACTCTCATGCCACAGAGGTTCTATTTTATGTATGATAGTGTTTATCAATTTAAAATGTCATTAAGTATTGCTAGCTTTTAACTACAGCAGCAGCAGTGCTTCTGTACCATGTGTATAAGCAGCCTTTATAAAAGCCTCCATTCTCCTGTGAGGGTGCTTCGGTTTCTTGGGTCACAAGGAGAACTCCAACACAGGTAGTCCACTCCTCTGCTTCTGAGTGGAGGGCCACATGCAAATGCAGCTCTCTCCGTGTGCCAGTGAAACCTGTATAGCTTCTTTCCTGGGAGCTCTGGGCAGGAAGCCCCACTACAAAGGACCTCTGCTCTTTCCATTTTCAGCTAACTCAGAGGACACATCATGAATTTTGGACGGGGTTGGGTTTACATTTAGGCCATTCTACATGGTAATAATTGACGACAATGCTGTGTGGTTGTATGTAGAATTGTGGGGTGGGGAGAGGGAAGTGGTCTTATCACAGTGTCTCTGTGTTTACAGGTATCAAGTGTGAGGTGCCGCGGGTGGAATCTGGAGACGGCCTGAAAAAGCCGGGAGGGGGGGGTTCTCTGAGACTCTCCTGTGCAACTTCTGGATTCACCTTCAGTGACTATTATATTAATTTGATCCGGCGGTTTCCAGGATAGAGACTGGAGTGGGTTGGTTTTATTAGAAATGCAGCAAAAGGTCAATCAACAGAGTATGCTTCATCCATGAAAGGCAGATTCACCATTTCAAGAGATAATGCCAAAAGCATCACCTATTTGCAAGTAAATGTACTGAAATATGAGGACACAAACGTGTATTACTGTGCAACACACACACTGAAGTCTATTTAGTGTAAACCAAGACACAAACCTCACTTACAGTGAAGGATGGAGCAACAGGGGGTGCTCATGCCCTACTAAACCATCCCCAGGAGCAGACACGTGTGTGGTGAGGTGTTTCCTGCCAGAGGCTGTGGTTTTCCTCCCACTTGAGCCGGAGAATTATTAAGCTGTACATTCAAGACTGTAAGCAGTGTAGCTTGTGACACTTCATTCTTGTTTCTTTGTGAAACAGGTTTTGATGTAGGGTAGAAAGGGGGAACTGATTACAAGAATCTGCGTATAGCCTCCTCCCTGGGAGAGGGACAGCAGAGAAGAGGGCGGGGGGAGGTGTCAGACAGTGTAATATATGACAAAATAATAATAATAATAATATATGAATGATGAAGGGTTCATGAGGTAGGGGGGAGTAGGGAGGGAGTGGGGAAATGAACAGCAGATATTAAGGGTTCAAGCAGAAGGCACATGTTTTGAGAATGATGATGGCAACAAATGTACATATGTTCTTGACACAATAGATGGATGTATGGATTGAGATAAGAATTGTAAGAGCCCAAAATAAAATGATTTGAAAAATAAAAGAAAAAAAGAATTTTAAATAAATAAAATGAAAAAGCAATAAAAATCGAACAACCATACTTCAAGACCCAAACCCTGGATTTTGAGAAGGATGTCTATCTTTGAAGAACCATCCCTTGTGGATTATTCTTATGAAATAATCAAATCTCCATAAACTGGATATCTGGATAAGAATTTAATCTCCGATTTATTGTTATCCCCAAGCCCTCACAGGCTGCTGTTTTTAATGAATCTGAATTCCTTCTATGTTCCAGGCAGTGCCATGAAGCCTGGGACCAGTCGTCTGTGTCCTGTGCCTAAGTAAAGGGTCTTTTCCCCACTGTCTTCTCAATCAATATCCATAACCTGGAGCACAGCTATGAAACCCTGATTTCTTCAGTAGGAGATTCTATGGCAAATGCTAGATACTGTGAGGGGTCTCCTGTCATGATTTGAATAACTAATATCCCATTTGTAGAATCCTTGAAAAGGAAGTGCTATCTATTAAATGATGTGCCTCACTGAACCCCAGCACAGCTAAAGACACACAGACTCCAGAATTTATTTTCAACATCTCCATCCATCCATCCTCTGTTTTTTTGTACTTATGTCTGTCTGGACCAGAGCTACAACTTCTCTGTTCCTATAGCACAAGTTTTCAGAGTTTTTGAGGTAAAAGTATTCTTAATAAGTTATCTGCCCAAGGAAACTCCTGATTTCACTGAATACACCTCTCCCGCAAGGACGTTATGTGGATGTGGACCTCCTGAGGGCAGGCAAGCGAGGATGCAGTCAGGAATGTGGTTTCCTGGCTTGTTCACTATCAGCTTGGAGGCAGTCACTGTAAAAGCAGGGCGAGAATCTCAATGTGTGGGGTGAGTGGCCAATGAGCCAATCACAGAGAAAATTATTTAAAGGATCACTTCCAGACTCACTTCATATAAATGTAGATAACTTCCCAAACACATTAGCCCTGTGTACACCTGTAAATTCCACAGCGTGTCCAAGGAACAAAGGCAGAGGACATAAGGGATGTGTAAATTTACACATATAGCACGCCCTGCTCATTATTAAACTGTAGTTTACTTCCTAAGTCCTGGCTGTTGAGTGATTTCCATGTATGTTTCTAACCACCAGGTTGGCAGTCCACATCAACTGATTACTTCTTTGGAAAAAGTTGAGGCTTTCTGCTCTTTTAAGAATTTACTGTCTTGGTAACCCACAGGACTATTAAAAATAAAAATAAAAGCACAGAAAACTCTTATTTATTTAAATTTATTTATACAATCCAGGTGATTTGGGAACCCTGACCCCAGATAAACCATTAACAAAACAAAGATGGGAGGGAGAACACAAATATTTACTGAATATTAGTAGCCAAGGGGGACATAATCTTGTCCATCAAAATCTGTCTCCCTGGGCAATATGTCAACAGGTGCTTTATACACAGTGTTGGAAGGTGTTGGAGGGTCTTTTGTTTCCAGGGTTTTCTCTTTGTAGGGGCATGTCCACATCGCAGATAAAATTGTTAGTACTCTGTACTCAACTAGAAGTGCACTTTATATTTTAATACATTTTTATATCAAAGAAGAAGCACAATAATTTGTCAACACACTATGTACTCTAACAGAATTGTGAATTTGAAGCAACAAAAAGGAAAGTTCATGAAGCTCCAGTGGGTCCTGTGGTGTGTTGCAGCATCAGGAGTACACACCGTGGACAGCAAATTAAGCAACATGTAACTTATGTTGCATTAATTTGTAATAAAATGGTGAATCTCTAATAAAATGCAAAATCTGTCAGAAAATGTAAAACTGTGAAATCTGTTCCACGTCCATAATCTGATACATTTACTTATGGGTGTGCTTGCCTACAACTTTAAACCACACCCACCATCGTTTCCTCTGGAGCGCACCTTGGGGAATCTTCTGGCTCAGTCCTTGCTTGATGTAAGTAAAGTGGACCCCTTTCACTGTCATGCAGCCCTGTCTTTGTTTCTCAGATAGAGTGGTGTTGGTAACATGCCACACATTTCCTTTTGCCGAGTGTGTTTTTCAACCTAAAACTCTACCTGGTCTTACAGAGTCACTATGAGTTGAAAGAAACTCAGTGGCAGTGAGTGTGGTGTTGGTGTTATCACAAAGTAGAAGATGGGGTCAGACTATCCCATGTCACCTTCTGAGAAGTCTGGAAATGTCTCTACTTTATTTCTGGGGCTTCTAATATGCAGAGCATTTTATACATATCCATGTAAAATCTCAAACCGGGTGAAAAACATTATGTCGTGAACAGGGTTCTCTAGGATCCACAGGCCTTGTCCATAAGTCATGTGTTTCCTGTGAATATTCTTCTGACTAGCAGTTTCTTCTCTCTGGTAGGGTTGAGATTCCAAAAAAGTGGCTTGTCATAATGAGGTGTCCTTTGTCACTAGTGATTATTTTCCCTGTTCCTAGTTGTCCATGATTGGGCCCAGGAGTGATGAATCCCTCACAGGTCCTCTCCCTAAGCTTAGTTAGGTATGATGAGCCCATTTTGCCAGAGCTGGATCTTCCAAGGCCTGCAGAAGTGTTTGGAGTAGGTGTTACGAATATTTTTAATAGAAAAAACAACCACTCATATCTAAGGAGCTGATTCTCAACTCCAGAACAATGTCTACCAAACAGTTCTCCCTGCAGCTGAGCTCAATGACCCTGAGGGGACAGCTGTCCATTACTGTGTGAGAGGAACAGTGAGAGGACTCAGTTCTGTCGCAAACACAATGTCCCTGCCATAATGACATAGTTCTATAGGGATAATGGTGCAGTGGAAAGCACAGAGGCACGACTTTTGAGACCAGTGCAATGTGGAAGGCATGGGAACAAGGACCACCCTGTTAGCATCTAGGATTTCTGTTTCCTCCAAGAATTCTTTCTTCCTTAATATTTGTTACAAAACCCCATAGATAGTTCAATATTCTTATGGAAATAGATCTGGTGATATCTAAAACAGATGGAAATCGAGTTACCATACAACCCAGCAATCCCCATACTGGGCATATAGCCAGAAGAGGCAAGAAACAAACCAAGGCCAGACATCTGTGCTCCAATGCGCATTACAGCACAGTTCACAATTGCAAGGAGTTGGAAACAACCCAAATTTCCACCAAATGACGAGTGGATTAAAAATCTGTGGTACACAGTTCTACCTTGCAAACCTTGTTAGACCAGAGGATGCACAGCAGTACAGATGGGATCAGGAAACACAGGGAATCTAGGACAGATGGACCCCTCAGGATCAACAATGAGAGTGGTGATATCGGGAGGGAAGGGGGCAGGGGATAGAAAGGGGGAATCAATCAAGGGGATCTACATATAACCTCCTCTCTGTGGGATGGGCAAAAGAAAAGTGAGTGAAGGGAGATGCCATGCAGTGTAAGATAAGATAAAATAATAATTTATAAATTATTAAGGGTTTATGAGGGTGGGGGGTGCAGGGGATGGAAAAAAGGAAAATGAGGAGCTGATTCCAGGAACCCAAGCGGAAGGCGAATTTTGAGAATGATGAGGGCAATGAATATATGTGTGTTTTACACAATTGATGTATGTAGGATTGTGATAAGAGTTGTATGAGCCCCAATAAAATGATATTTTAATTTACATATACAGCATGCACTGCCCATAATTGAATTATCATTTATTTCCTGAAAAAAAAGCTGTGGTACATACATACAATGGAGTAGTATGCATCACTGAAAAGCAGTGATGAATGTATGAAGCATATTGCTGCATGGGAAGAACTGGAGGAAATCATGCTAAGCGAAGTAAGCCAAGCACAAAAGGACAAGTACAACATGAGTCCGCTGAGGTAAGTTTAAAAAAAATGCAAAAGGGACATAGGGAAAAAGCTACTGTATACAAACATTCCTTGAGTAAGGACCAGGTAGTATGGCAGGGGCCAGAGCAAATCTTGGGATACATATGGTAGCCAATTAAAAGGATGTTGGGAAATAGAAAAAAAAAAAGGGTAGCGGGAACACAGGGCACTGACCCACCCAAGGGGAGGGTATTGTGTATATCTCCACAGGGAAAGAGGGACCAGACTTCAACCCAGTGTTCCAAGATGTGTATGCAACTTGCTGGCATGGAGTTGGGAACCAGTGGAGAGGTCTAAGGGGCGAGCCCCAATCCCAACTACATGGACACCTTCTCCTCCCCTCATAATAGTTTATTTCAGAGGACAGCACTGAATCTGAAGCTCCAGGAGAGGGACATGTCTGATCAGAGCACAAGGGAGCAAATGGGTAAGAGGAAGAGAGAGTGGAGCACATCCTGGCCCACCAAGCCTTGGGGACAATATTCACGCCCAGAGCAACCAATCAAGAGAAGACCACATGGCCAGCCCCACTATAAGATGTGACATCCCTCACTGACCCATAGCGCTACAGGAGACAACACTGGAGACACAGTGTGGGAATTCTACCCGATCTGATCCCACCACACTGAGGCAAAACACTAAGGGTGTGCAACAGAACAGCAAGGAAACAGAGCAAAGAAGTCCCCAGGGAATACCAAAAATAGACTTTGGGGCTAGAGTTTGGCACCCCAACAGACTCCACTGGAAAACCCTCCTAAAGGCCAACAAACAGTCCTTGACCTAACTGCAAGATTTTCTTTCTTGTTGTATTTTTTTTTTTTTGGTCATTGGGTTGTTGCTGTTGTTGCTTTGTTTTCTTTGGTTGCTTGGTTTTGCTCTGTCTTGTTTTTGTGCATGTTATTATCACCACAGGTCTGTCTAAATAAGATAGGCTGGATGAACAATATGGAGGAGAAAACAATGGGACCTACAATTCCAGGGGGACATGAGAGAGGAGGAGGTGGGGTGGGGGGAGGTAGTGATGTTAACAAGCTCAGGGACAAGGGAACAACAAGTGATCGAAATCGGTGGTGAGGAGGGTGTAGGAGGCCTGGTAGGGCATGATCACGGGTAATGGAACCAAGAGGAATTACTGAAACCCAAAAAAAGACTGATCATGATAGTAGGCCAAGAGGAAAGTCAAAGGAAATAGAGAAAAGAGCTACGAGGCAAAGGGCATTTATAGAGGTCTAAATAAAGGCATGTACATATGTAAACATATTTATATATGAGGATGGGGAAATAGACCTATGTGCATATAGTTATAGCTTTAGTATTAAGGTAGCAGATGGACATTGGGCCTCCACTCAAGAACTCTGTCAATGCAAGAATACTTTGTTCTATTAAACTGGCATTCTATGATGTTCACCTTCCCAATGCGATAGCTGAAGACAAAGCGGGTGCATACACAAATGTGGTGAAGAAAGCTGATGGTGCCCGGCTATCAAAAGATATAGTGTCTGGGCTATTAAAGGCTTGAAGGTAAACAGGCAACCATCTAGCACTGAATCAACAAAGCCCACATGGAAGAAGCACTCGAGCCTGTTTGATCACGAGGTGTCAAAGGGATCAGGTATCATCAGAACAAAAAAATCAGATCATTGTGAATGAGGGGAAGAGTGTGGGCTGGAGACCAAAAGCCCATTTGTAGGTCACTGGATATCCGCTTACAGAAGGGCCTCGGGGAGGAGATGAGCCAGTCAGGGTGCAATGTAGCAAGGATGAAACATACCACTTTCCTCTAGTTCCTAAATGCTTCCTCCCCACCCACTATCATGATCCCAATTGTACCGTAAAAATCTGTCTAGACCAGAGGATGTATACTGGTACAGTTAGAAGCTGGAAAAACAAGGAATTAGGGTGGATAATCCCTTCAGGACCAGTGGTGAGAGTGGCAGTACTGGAAGGGTAGAGGGACGGTGGCTTGGAAAGGGGGAACCGATTTCAAGGATCTACATGTGACCTCCTCCATGGGGGACAGACAACAGAAAAGTGGGCAAAGGGAGACGTTGGACAGGGAAAGATATGACAAAACAATAACTTATCAATTATTAAGCATTCTTGAGGGAGGGGGGAGCGGGGAGGGAGAGGAGAAAATGAGGAGCTGATGCCAGAGGCTTAAGTGGAGAGCAAATGTTTTGAGAATGATGAGGGCAATGAATGTCCAAATGTGCTTTACACAATTGGTGTATGAATGGATTGTGATAAGGCTTCTATGAGCCTCTAATAAAATGATGTTTAAAAAAGAAAACAAATGAAAAATACCTGGATTTAGTTTTTACCTTGAAAAAAATATTGCAATATTCATTGCTTTATAGAGTTTCTACATGTAAATGTATTGGACTGAATGACAATGAAAGCACAAAATAACACACTATGTGGGCTTCAACAGAAGTGGGCTATTTGTAGTAACATATACCAGGATAATGCAGAAATACAACTCTGTGTTAATCTAGGTACTTTAGAGAAACAAATTCACAGAAACTGATGTATAAGAGAGAGTTTTATATAAAGGTTAAGTGTGCACCAAGGAAACATCCCAACCCAATGCTGCCCAAGCCCATAAGTCCAACATTAACCCACATGTCCAACACCAATCTACAAAATCCTCCTCCATCTCAGAAAACAGACGCAATGATGCCGATTGCAGAAGGAAAGCTGAATCAGTGAATGTGTAAACATCTCAGCAGTTCAGGGGTCTCCACACGGGTGCTCCAGCACCGAGGGCTGCATCGGGGTAGGTTCTTGTGGCTTCTCCTTGGGATGTCTTGCAGGAAGTTAGCCTTGAAAGCTGAAGCAGGGAACTGCTAAGGCAGCTGCACCCTGGTGCGACTATCATACAGCAAGAGACCCGAGAACTAGAAAGGCGAGGCTCACCGAGCCATTTATCCCTCCACCCTTCAATTAATCCCTCATGTATTTATCAGCCAGGTTGGTACAATAAACTAACTCAAAGTCTAAAATTAATTACCTCAGTTTCTATCTAACAGAACTAGAAAATAATGAGCATGCCATCTCATAGGCTAGTAGGGGAAAGTAATAAATAAGGGAACTCAAATAAATTAAATACCAGGAAATATAAGCAACCCAATTATATGGAAACAGACTGTTGGAAGGACACAAACACAGAGGAAGCACAAATTGATAAGTGGAATATACTGAAGATAAAACACCTGTGTACAACAAAATGCTTCACCAAGAGAGTAGTAAGAGAGCCCATAGACTGGGAAAACATCTTTAACTAGGACATATCAGGCAAAAGCCTTATACCTAAAATACAATACTCAGTCCACAAAAAGAAAAAAAAACCAAATAGCTCTATGCTGAGGAGGACAAAGGACCTGAAGAGAAGTTTCACAGGGGTGGAAATCCTAGTGGCCAATAAACATATGAGAAAAATGTCCCAGATCATTAGCTATAAGGGAAAACAAGTGTGAGATATTACATAACAAATTCAAAGATGGTCCAATTAAAAAAATCAGACGTCAACAAGTGTTGCAGTGGGTGTGCTGAGATAAGAAGTCTCATCCACTGCTGGTGGACTTGTAGGTATGTGCAGTCATTATGGTAATCGATTTGTCAATACCTAAAACAAACGGAAATCATGCTACCATGTGACCCAGCAATCTCCCTACTTGGCATATACCCAGAAGAGGTAAGAGATAGACCATGGCCAGACATCTGCGCTCCAATGTTCATTGCGGCACAGTTCAAGAAGACCTTGGAGGAGCCTAAATTTCCATCAACATATGATGGTATTATAAAACCGTGGTACATACATACAATGGAGTACTACACATCCTTTAAAAACCATTGATGAATGTGCATGAAGCATATCATCGCATGGGAATAGTTGGAGGAAATTCAGCTAAGCAAAGTGAACCAAGCAGAAATGGACAAGTACAACATGAGCCCACTGAGGTAAGCTTAACAAGCACAAGGGGCATAGGGGGCAAGTCACTAAAGGCATAAACTCCCGGATGAGGCCCGGGTACTCTGGCAGGGGTCAGACCCACCCAGGGATGAAGGGGCCAGCTGACTAAAAAGGAGGGGGAAAAAAGAAGAAGCAGAAGACATGGATATTGGGGGAACAGGGCACTAACCTACCTGGTGGGGAGGGTACTGTTTGTCTCCACAGGAACGGGAGAGAGGGACCAGACCTCAACCTGGTACACCACGCCTTGAGGACAACATAGCGGTATGAAGCAGCAAACTAACAGAGAAGTCTGTGGGGTCTGCCCAAAACCCATCTTCCATGACACCCTCCTCAGAAGAGTGCACGACAGAGGACATAACTGAAGATACATCTCTGGGAGAGTGGCAGGTCTGCCCAGACCACCCAGAAACAAACTAAGAGGGAGAATGAGCGAGGGAGCAAGAGAGAAATGCATCCTGGTCCAGCAAGACGTGAGGATGACACTCCTGCCCACAGCAGTCAAGGCACAGAGAAAACCGTGGTGCTGGCCCCACCACGTGAGACATGATAGCCCTTCATTGACCCACAGCGCTGCAGGGACCACACTGGAGATGCAATTTGACAATTGTGCCAGGTCTGACCAGCCAACACCTGGTCAAACATAAAGGAGCACAATAGAGCAGCAAGGGGAGCAAAGCAACAAAGTCCCCAAGGAATCCAGAAAATAGACTAAAGATTTGGAGGGCATCAGACTCCATAGGAAAACATTCATTCAGATCAGAAGGCAGACTTGTTTGCTACTTTTGGCTGCCCTCTTCCCCCCACCCAGACTTCTTTTCTTTTCATGTCTCTCTCTGTATGGTAAGCAAGAAAAACAATCTGGAGGAGAAAACAATGGGACTGACAGTTCCTGGGGGACAGGGGAAATGTAGAGGAAAGGGAGAGGGAGAGTCAAACCCGAAACAAGGGAACAGCAAGAGATCTAAAAAACCGATGGTGAGGAGGGTGAAAATGCCTGGTGGGAGTTAATCAGGTGCAATATAACTGAGAGGAATTACTGAGAGCCAAATAAAGGTTGAATATGAGACTGGGAAAAGAGTAAAGTATAAGGAAATAGAGGAGAGAACTAGGAGGACAAAGACAATTATATAGGTTAAATATAGGCATGTATATATGTAAACATATTAACCTATAACGATTTCTATGCAACATATATTTATATGTTAAGTATTACGGTAGCAGACAGACATTGGGCCTTTACTCAAGTCCTTCCTCAAGAACACTTTGTTCTTATAACCTGGCATTCTGCAATGCTCACCTTCCTGAATCAATCGCTGAAGACAAAATGGGTGCATAAGCTAAAGTGGTGAACAAAGCTAATGGTATCTGGCTATTATAAATATAACACCTGGGTTCATAAAGGTCTGAAGTTAAACAAGCGGCTATTTAGCAGGGAAGCAACAAAGCCCACATGGAGGAAGCATACCAGCATGTGTGGTTATGAAGTGGTGATAGCATCAAATATCAGACACCAAAAGATCCAAAACAATCATATAGATGCAAGCAAGGGGGGTCGGAGCGAAGACCCAAAGCCCATCTGTAGACGATTAGACATCCCCTCACAGAAAAGTTACAAGGAAGGGATGAGTCAGCCAGCGGGCAGTATAGCACCAATGAAGTACACAACATTCCGCTAGTTCTTTAATGTTTCTCCTCTCCACTATCATGACCCTAGTTCTACCTTACTAACTGGCTTAGACAGGAGCATGTACACTGGTACAGATAAGAGCTCTCGACACACAGAATACAGGACAGATAAACCCCTCGGGAACAATAATTGGAATAGTGATACCATAAGGGTAGAGGGTAGAGGGTTGGTAGGGGGAGAAGGGAGAGAAAGGGAGAACCTATCACAATGATTGATGTATATATAACACACACACACAAACAGCAGAAACCTGTGTGAGGGGAGACAGCGGACATTGTAAGATATGGAAATAATAATTTATAATTTATCAAGGGTCATGAGGATGGGAGGTTGGAAGAGGGAGGGTAAAAAGAGGAGCTCATACCAAAGGCTTCAGTAAAAGAAAATGTTTTGAAAAGGATGATGGCAACACATATACAAATGTGCTTGATACAATTGATGTGTGGATTGTTATAAGAACTGTAAGAGTCTCCAATAAAATGATTAATATATATATTTAAAAAGAACTTAAAGATACACACCTGAAATTGAAACAGGTGAAGAGTAGGTTAGAAATATTTAAAATATTTTAAACAAGTATAAGTTTATCTTTAAAAAAGAAAAGAAAACGGACGGTTTTGGAAGATTAAGTCAGGTGGTAAATATCCAGATTTCGTGATCATGACAAAAGAAGGAGGACCAGAATCCCCCAAAACAGAAACCAGGTAGGAAGCACCATTCCACATGTTTTCTGGGCAAGTTTTATGATCACCTTCATGCACACTGTTTAAAAATACCACTGAAATGTGGAAATTCCTTGGAGAACAACCATGAAATCTAATAATGTACCCACATAAGAAACAGATAAGAGAGCCGTCTACTATCACCATGTGTATTTACATCTTCAGGGAAACGAGAGAGGATGCACTGTGAACTCTCATACCACAAAGTTTGTTGTGTATATAATATAAAGTTTATAAATTAAAAACTACTTTAAAATATTGATAATATGTAACAATTAAAGCAATACTTGATAATAACTTGTTTAAGAGCTATGTTTTCCTTTGCAAATGCTTGTGTTTCTCTGATTCTGAGGGAGAACTCTTGCCCATATTCTCTACTTAACTGCTTCTAAATATCAGGGAACATGCAAATGCAGCTCTCTGCCACTGATAAACCAGTCACAGCCCCTGATGTGGGAGATCTCAGAGGATAGTCCTGTCCCTGGGGTCTCTGCTGTTTCCATTTGTGCCCAGGAGCTGGTCCAGAGGACACATCATGAACTTTGCACCAACGTTGGCTTTCATTTTGTCCATTTTACATGGTAATCATTGTAGATCCTTCTGTGTGTAGGTAATTGTGAGTGCATGTGTTTGTATTTGTGTCATCTAATCACAGTGCCTCTGTGTTTTCAGGTGTCCAGGGTGAGGTGCAGCTGGTGGAGTCTGGGGCAACTTAAGAAAGCCTGGGGGGTCTCTGAAACTCTCCTGTGCAGCCTCTGGATTCACTGTCAGTAGCTACTGGATGAACTGGGTTCGCCAGGCTCCGGGGAAGGGACTTCAGTGGGTCTCAGCTATTAATCCTGGTGGTGATGCATACTACACAGGCTCAGTAAAGGGCAGATTCACCCTATCTAGAGACAACTAGAAACATGATAAGACTTGAAATCGTGTATTACTGTGCAAGAGACACAGTGAGGAAAAGTCAGTGAGAGCCCAGACACAAACCTCCCCTGCAGAGAGGAGACTGGTCTCCAGGGGGCGCTCAGGATCCACAGAGCATAGGACTCAGACCCAGGAGCAGGTGCAGCTGAAGCTTCAAGCCTGGTTTCCTGTGATGATCTGAGGTTGCTTCTAAATCTCAGTTTCCCTAAGGAATCTCTCCCTAATTAAAAAAAAACACAATTCTGAGCCGACTCTTGATATCTGTGAATTCAAAAATTATATGGTAACAGAAGAATATAGTCTGTATTACAGCAACAAACAGACTGTGCCTTAAGGACAAGAGGTAATTCTGGTAATTCTTCCAGGGGTCCCTGCATCAGAGTTCCCATGATGCTCACATAAATACTTTCCAATCAGACTCAGGGGAAATGGGGGTAAATATGACTATGAAGTGTTTGACTCTTGGCTCAAGGTTTGAGAGTGTATTCTTCTACCACATGTTGTTAGACTTCCTGACAATGGTTTAGTTACAGTATAGCCAGTCAACGTATTTTTTATTGAATTGTTTCTTCAAATGACAGAGATTTTGTTTTTGTTGTTGTCTGTTGTTTTTGCTTTTCTTAACCATAGTGGCCTATGATTGTATCTGTCTATGTTCCAGAAACTGTTGCCCAAGATTGTCAAGGCAGACACAAACTTATCTGTGTGAATTCAGGGTTCAGGGAGATCTCTAGGGCCAAACAGGATAATTCCGTTATTCATGTCAGATGTTGAAGCTTCACATTCATAATCCCACAGAATGTTATCCCACTGATTTCACCCAGGGGTCCACATTTGTCCTGTTTACCAGATTATTTGTTCGGAAAACAAAGCCACTACTTCTGGTGGCTTTGCTACTAATTTATCGTATGATATTGATAACATTTCCAGTATCTAGGGACACACAACCGTAGGTGAACAATTTCAGATATTTCGGTATAATTTTGGGTGTGAATGACATAATTATCGACTACTTTCTAGATAAGAAATATCTTTGTGTCAAAGGTAATTTGCTTTAGTGTGACATGTACTCTTTCCACACTAGAATGACTCTTGAGTAGACACAGCAGTGTAGTGGTTGAAGAAAAATTCTTCCTTTATATTGACTCACAGAAGCCATTCCTATTTACAACAAACATTGAATTGGAGTCACTTTTGGCTGAATTAAGTGAGATTGCTAGATGTAGCTGATCTTCAAAATTTTGAATATTTTATATTAACATAATCTAATGCAGAAGAGAAAATGCATATCTGACATTTTAAATGTCCTTGGATTTGTTGTATCTTATAAATGTGTAAATCCATGAGAGTACATGATCACTGCCTTTATTTCTGAAGTCATCCTCCATCCTAATCCATGTCTACCTCCTCAACCATCTTCCTCGTCACTTTCTGTGGCCTAGGAAAACTGGACCTTGGGCTTGATGAATGGAGAAGTCATGGTCAGGATTGTGTTCTCAGAGGAAATAGTCAACATTCTCATCCCAAATGATCCCCTTTTTAACTTTATTACAACAGTACGACTCACATCCAATCTCCACATAGTCCATCAGATAGTGTCTCATGATGTATTTGTTTAAATTTAGGTCTTACTCACTCTGGATAATACACCTGGGAATCATGGGCTTCGTTCCTAGAGCATGTCAGTTTCTTCCTCTTCTTGGGGGTAGTTCTCAGAGGTGAGCAGCTCAGGGATGAAACATGAAATTTTGGTAATGCTTTATCTGAGCACCTGCCTTACTGTCTCCACGTGCAGCTTGAAGGGGTTGGTCAAGGACTTGTAGAACTCACAGACATCGTGCCTCACCGGTTCTGTCTCTAGATTCTCTTAAACCAGTGGTGGGTCTGTATACTATGGATTGGTGAGAGCACAGCCTACACTCCTACTCTGATGTCCTGAGTACACATCCCCCATGACCCCTTTCATTAAACTCTGAGCTCCATTGCTGAGCAGGCCATTGCTATGCATCACTGTGAAAGGAGGCGTGGAGAAGGCAGTGTGACTCCAGAACTCCAGGTAAAGACAGGATTCTGAGCTGCACTCTGCTCCATTATCTTCTCTTCAGTGTATTTTTTGTTTTCCTTACACCTATGTGACACGGAGACGGGTGCCATAAAGTTAAATATGAAACTCAAACTAAATAGTGTGATATGATAAAAAAAATATAAAGGAAACTGTCAATAAATGTATTCTAAATCATATCATAAACAAGGTCACAAAGATGACATAATGAAAACAAAAACATAAAGTGGGTATTTATTTGTGGGAGACAATTATAATAGAAAAATAAAGAACACATCTAGAAAATTTACATAGTTAATTGTGTTGTGTTGTGCAATATGGACTCATGCAGTTATGTAAGGTACATAAACATACATTGTACATATAAAGAATTCTCAATGCATTTATGAATAAATGTACTAAATAAATAAATATACATTTTGAGTTTTTGTGGTTGGTAGAGCATGTTGACTTGATCATTTTATAAGTAGCTCGCATGCTGAAAAAGTGTGAGTGCCCCTGATCTACACATTAAGGGAATGTTCTGCTATAAAACACGTATTGTCTGAAGTCTGTGTGCTCCTGGGGGATCCTAATCACTTTAACACCAGAAACTTTTGGCTATTTATTAAATGTTTCAGGCTAACCTTTATACAACTTAAATAATCATCCAAGACATCTTCTCCAGCAAAGGTAAGGAATTGCTCTTTTTCCTTCCTAATAACAACCCTCTCTCTTAAAATACAATGTTTATTGTTTTAAATGTTACTAAGTTTACAATTGTGGTTAAGAAAAGTTTACAGAATGACCATGCTTGTTATGGTGATTTGTGAGAATAAGAATGTGAATGCCTTCCACTCCCACTCCTCTGCATTTTTGTTTTCAACTTGAAATGAGAAACAACCTAAATGACCCCAAACAGATGAATAGAATAAATAAATTGTGGCATACACGTGTTCATGCTCTAAGATATTTACCATTAAAATAAATTCATGCTGGATAGCTATAAAGTTATGGGTCTATTCCCACCTAAAGTATATAAATTTAGTGACATAAGCTAAGCAATAAGAAAATGATTTATATATTAATAACTATGGTATTTGGAATAATATGAACATGACTATGTTCTGTGTATCACTATCACATAACAAATCGTTCCCAAATATTATTCTCATCAAATCCTTCTAGGACATTCATTTATGTGTATGCTCTACATGTCTAAAAACACTGGAGAAACCAGAGAGCTTGTCGTGACATAGATAGACCTAGAGAACTTTATGCTGAGTGAAAGTATTCAATCTCAAGAGGGCATATATTCTATGACACCAGTATTAGCTAAAATGCAAAGACAGAGCTTGACACCTGTTCTGAAATTATGAAATCATTTAATATGATATCCTAGGTACTGTTCATCACTTCCTCACTTGTACATCTTAAGAGAAATAACAATACTTTAGTGAAGATTCCACCCCAGATGTGGACAATTTGTCACTTAGCAGGAAATGCAAAAGACAAAATGGCTCTTGTCATTCAGTAACATCTCAGGGTGACCCCAATTTAATAATATCCTGCAAGAGTATCATTAAAGGAACTGAACTATTCCCTCGACCTTAAAGCTGAAACAACTTGGTGTGGGAAGCACAAAAGACTGTTATGCCAAAGCTTTGGGCTTCAGAGCATGGTCCAAGGATTTCAAATGGTAATGCCAAAATCAGAGGAGGGAATGATATTAGAGGTTCAGTTCCGTGGATATCAGTGTTTAAGTTTTCTCTTTGCTGCTCCTGGTTTTAGACTTTCCAGACCTCATCCCAATCCCAAAATAATTCACCTGATGTTTCAGCACTCTCAGGTGTATTCTAGGGATTATTATGTTTTACTACTTTTTGTTTGGGGGATAGGACTTTGCTAAAGGGAGAAGTGATTAATTTAATCTGACCGTACATCCTTCTTAAATGGGCATTTTGAGCCTATTTCTGGGGTGTGGCCTTAAAAGGACCCTTGGTCTCCCTGAGGGGCAAGCATGAACCCAGGTGAAATGCCTCACCCTCTTCTGGGATATAGCTTTTCTCTCTCTCTCTTGTTACAATTTTAACCCTCATCTGTTTCCCCCTTAACTGCAGTAGTTAACCATGTGTGCCCATAACTTCCCATTCGGGTGTCATTCACTTGTACACTTAGGCATTTACATGTTGTGGATGAGAGTGGTTATATTCTAGTAGAAATCTTTATGGTTTCCTCTGTTCTTCTTGGTCTCAATGGAGTTCCAACAGTTGAGTAAACTTGTATGATAAGAAATCAAGTATATTTTTCAGATATCATAATTTCCACATACTTCTCCTAAGACACTCATATATACCCCTCATATAGCTTTAAAATAGATGGACACACGAGAGGGACATTCCTCTTCTGTTGATAAAACCAGCCTAGCCCAAGCCTTCCACTTGAGGATAGAAGACACAGCCATGGCATGCCCTGGTCTGCCCATTCACTGAGCAGGTATAAACAATGGCTAGATAAACAATGGATATGTGTGAGAGTTTCCTGGACAGGAAATCTTTGCATTTGCAAATGTCCACGGAAAAGTGCAGCCAGTAGAGTTTGGGGGAAACTTGAGTCAGTCGAGAACATTTCTCAGGCTCTCTTGTCCAGTCTCTCCATTCACCATGAAAGCAGCTCCAGGGGAGGGCCTGCAGTGGGTCTCAGGTACTGGTAATAAGGTTGCTGTGTGAAGAAGAAAAGGCGTTTTGGAGAGTGTGGGGTAGTGGAGATACCCTGGTGTCCACCTGATGCGTTCACTAAACTCTATCCCGTCCACCCTCTGGGGCATAGGGCATATAGGCGCCCAAGGCAGGGCAGGGGCTGAGGGGCTGAAGAGAGAGAACACTGAGCTCAGAAATCACTGGCTTTCCTTTGAACTTTCCCCCCACACATCTTAGGCCAAGTGCCATCCTCATCAGACACTAATATGCATATAAGTTCAAAGAGTGACCCTACAATGTGATCAAAGTTAGAGGGGAGTCTGGTCGCTATCATTCTCTGTTAATAAAGACAGGATTCCCTCACATGCAGATTATTCTTTAGATACTAAGGTAAAAATCACCCGTGGGCCGGAAAGCTACCAGTTCTCTTCAGACAGGACTATAGGTCCCTTCGGAAAGAAAGGTGGGTGATTGCGATATCTGACCTAGGTCTACGGGGACGGCTGTGACTTCAAGTGACTGACAGGGACCATCTGTTTTTATTTGTAGACATCCTGTCTCAGGTGCAGCTTCAGGAATCAGGTCCAGGACTGGTGAAACCCTCCCAGAAGCTGTCTCTCACCTGCACTGTCTCTGGTTTCTCCATCACCAGCAGTGGTTACTACTGGAGCTGGATCCGCCAGACCTCAGGGAAAGGGCTGCAGTGGATGGGATACATAGATTATGATGGTAATACATGTTATAACCCATCCTTCCAAAGCTGACTCTCCATCACCAGAGACACATTGAAGAATCAGTTCTTCCTGCAGCTGAGTTCTGTGACTGCTGAGGAGGACACGGCCCTGTATTACTGTGCAAGGAGCCCAGTAAGGGAAAGTTAGTGTGAGCCCATACACAAACCTCCCCTCCAGGGGATACATTGGGCCGCAGGGAGCGTGCAGGACCCCCAGAGCACAGACACCCAGCCCTAGACAGGCACAGAAGGATGACAGGGAGCATTTCCTGTTGGAATCACGGCTCCCTCTCTTAGCTCTCAGCATCTCCAGAAACAGGTTTTTTTTCTTTCTTTTTTCTTTCTCAATATTGTCTCTTCACTGCAAGCTTGAGAAGAAGAACTGGCCTTCTCTGCAGTACAAACATCAAAGTGACTCTGACCTTTCAGTATCATCCTATATGACCCATTTTCATTCGTGGGAAAGAGTTTATCATTCTCATATCATCTGTTACTCAAAATATGTTAACAATGAAATACAAGTATGTGCAGATTCATGAGTGAAATGCATGGTTTTAAATGTCCCGAGGTCATTGATCTATTACAGCTCAGCGTCTGGTCTCTCAGGAGGTGTCTCTCTGCATTACTCCCTGTGCATTATGGGTAGTAATTGACCGATGTTCTCTAGGTCTGATAACATAATGTGGAGATTTCTGGGGTTAACTTTGTGACGTGTCCTCAGTGATGCTTGCTACTCATCATCTCCCTTGATGCAGAAACAAGGGTTCCAGGCATAGAGAGAGCCCGAACTCTGGAAGCACATGAACTAGAATGACTGATCTGGTTGGAGGACTCATTTCTGAGATCATTGATTAGGTCACAGTGAAGGACACACTCATTGGAAGGAGAACTCTGATTCTAAAATAAGCAAGTGGGCCATAAGGGGAGGACACAGCAGGCTTGTATCTCTGAATATTCTCTGGAATAGAGAACAGTAAATCTCTTCACATATTTTGAACAGGTTATCAGGGGGCCAGTTTCTGGAGAAGTACATCCTTTTTGGTAAGTGTTAGCAAGAAAAAGGAATATGCTCAATTAGATGCGCAGATAGAGTGGTGGCCTACATGGTCTCAAACAGAGGAGCAAGCGCAAGGATGGTTCAGGACTGAACCGTTTCTCTTTCTTTTCTTTTGTCTATAGTGTCATTATGAGTAAGAACTGAATCAAAGGCAACTAACAACATGTCTGGAATCAAAGGCTATTAACAACATATCTGGTGGAATGAGGTGCAGAAATTGAAATTAATTTTGTTTATCCAAATGCAATTACCTAAAATAATAATATAGTACAACGTTTTCTAAGTTAAGAAAGTGTTAAAATTATTTAGCAATTTTAATTCAATAAATATATCAGCCCAAATTGAGGTACAATTATATGGCTATCAAAAACCAGGAAAATAAAGTGTAAGAAATAAATAATAAAGACTATGTACAAATAAACACTATATGCAAATTCACTATCCCTGGTGGCATGATGGATTTTACATTGGGCTTCTAAATGGAAGCTCAGGAGTTTGAAACCACCATTCACTCCAAGGGAGAAAGATGAGGCTGTTTGCTCCCCCCAAATTTTCAGCGTCTGAAACCCGAAGGAGCCGTTCTCCTCTGTCCTATGAGATGCAATTCCCTTGGTACCATTGGGTAATGGTAACTGAGTTTCTCAATGTGTATCTTAATTTGCTTCCTTATCTTCATTACTTTGTTTTACTCTGTATTTTGTTTAATCATATTTAATATTATTGTCAGTATTTGTGCTATTTTCCCCTCATTATTCTGGTCCCTATATAATTTCCTACATCGTGTTTTAATTATGTAACCTTTTTCTGTGCAAGATTTATGATACAATTTATAGTATATTTGTTAACACACTAATACTAATATATCAATTATTTTTTAACTTGGGTTTCTCCCTACATTTGTAGTCCATGACATAGCAATCCCGGGTGCAACATGTTCAAGACCGTGCATGCTATTTGAAGAATGAGCAGTTATCACCCACCAGCTTGTCCCTGGGCAAACACAAAATCTAACAATCTGGGTCCACAAAGGTCACAGTCTAGGGAACCCTATCGGGGCAGTTCCAGTATGTATTATTACCTGAATATAAGTCACTCACAATTATGTCTAGATGTTTCCAGAAGAGTCGGGCCTTGTAGCAAGGACGATTCTCAGTCACTCTCAAGTACGATGCAGTCTGGATTCTCCGTAAAATATATCACCCTCGTGTCTCCTTCCTGGTGTTCTGGATTCTGAACTCTAGTCCTAGTCAACCTTTTTGGATAACAATAAGTTTGCTCTCTCTGATACTATTTATGTATCATAAATAATTGTCATTTTGTCTTTAAAACTTGACAGATTTTACTGGGCCATTTGGCTTCAGGCATTACTTTCATAATGCGCTTGAAATTCATGAATTACTATTTATATTTGTTCACTACTGCATTTGGCTTAGTCTTCATACTCTGTTTGCAGATTTCAATGTGCTCTGCAGAGCATTTTGTCCCACGGTCTCCTCTTCTATGAAGAACGATTCTGTTTCATACAGCACTCCATTCCCAGCACCATGTGTCCATACTGCTGTCGGAAAATGTACAGAAATTTTTAAAGAATATTGATTGTTTTTGAGACTGAAAAGAATAGTCTATTTTCAATATAAAATAAAATTTGGAAACCTTCAATAAGGCTAATGTGCAGTATAGCACTGACAAAACAAACAACCTTCCTCTGGTTTTCATTAATTCTTCCTCCACATCCCACCTTCCCCCACTTTCATGACCCCAATTTTATCTTAAAAATCTGGCTAGACCAGAACTTGTATACTGGTACAGATAAGAACTCACAACATAGGGAATCAGAGCAGAGAAATCCTTCAGGACCGAAAAAGGGAGCAGTGATACTAGGAGGGTAAGGGTAGGGGGTGGGGATTAATGGGGATGCAAAGGTCGATGCATGGCCCCTCTCCCAGGGTGACTGACAGCAGAAAACTGGGTGAATTGAGAGAGCGCTCAGTGTAAGACATGAATAAAACAATAATTTCTAAATTCTTAAGGGTTCAAGGGGGTAGGAGGGAATGAGGAGCTGATGCCAGGGGCTCCAGTAGAAAGAAAATGTTTTGGAAAAAATAATCACAACAGATGTACAGATGTGTCTGACACAATGGATATATGTATGTATGGATGGTGATAAGAACTGTAAGAGCGCCCAAAATTTTTTTTAAAAATAAGGCTTATGTGTTAATTGAGGTGTTACAATTTCATAGACTAAATAATAACCACTGAAAATAATGTTCAAGTGAGAATGACATATTCTGATCAATGAAAATTTGATCTATTCCCTCAAGGTGGAAACATTTATCACCCTATTCTCAGAGCTAAGTGTGGTGAGGATCTTGACAAATCTGGCAGGAGTGAGACAGTAGGAATGTTTGTTGCATCTCGTTTGTTTTTTCTCCTCAGAGGAGAACACAGTTGACTTTGTAAATTGTAACCCGCGGTCATTATGCTGGGCACCTGGATGGTGATGAAGTGAGTGTATGGAGTGCTCTGTGTGATCTTCTGATTGAGCCTGAAAGTTGCTTAGGACCTGGTGGTGGGGCTCTGACCTTCAGGCCTGTGCTGTGGTTTATATTTCCCCCATTCGTGTTTGGTTTCTTTAGTGCAGTCTCCCCTTTCTTTACCTTTGAAATGTTTATACCTGCTGAGTATGGCCCCCCACCCTTAGGTGTCATGGGTAGGAAATGAGGTGTGTGGCTGATAGTGGAAACATTTCACCACCAACTATGAAATGTCAATGAAATGGACCTTCCTCTGGTGAGAAATCTTTTGAATTGAGAATGGCCCTCCTCTCCAGTGGCAGAAACCCGAGGGCTTGTTTTGAATGCTCCCTTGAGAACCCAGAGGGGTTTAAACTCAAAGCCCATAGAATGTGGAGCTCCAGTAATGAGTGATCCCAGTAGTTTCCCCCTGTCACGGGAATCAATACTCAGCCTCTAGAAATCTACCACATTTTAATTGATGTATTTGGTCAAATACAGGGGTTCAGAGGCTTCTGATCCAGATAAGATTGCTGCTGTGCCTCTCTTAATGTACCCATTTTTAGATTTTGAATGGCATTTCGATATGCTAATTCACCTCAGCTCTCTGTTTGGGTGCGTGCAGTGAATCCCAGGATCAGTGCACCCATGGCTCACATTGCAGAATAAGGAGCGCGCCAGAGGAGGAGGAGACAGGTCAAGAGAGACAGAGCAGGGGTCCTAAGTGGAACTGGAGTGGTAGGAGTCCTGAGTGGGCCCTGGGTGGGTATGTTAGAGAGAGTCGAGGTAATCTCCATGTGAATGGATATTATAGGGGTGCCTCTTAGCCCAGCATCACGAAACTGTGATCTACAGTATATCAACACTTATACTTTGTTCTTGTAGCTGAAAACTGGTAAACCATTGTCCTGGCCTTTAAATGAAGAACATCCAAAGGTTAATTGGTTCTCACAAGCCTTAATCATGAGCTTTAATCACTTGAGTTGTTTTAGGACCATTTACAATAGGACGTATTTTCTTTGAAAATGTGTACTATACAATTGAAGTTTTTCTGAGTTTGTAGTGATATATCCTGATTTATGGGCTCTCTTTCTTTTTTTTTTTACAGCACTGTTATTATATTTTGAAATTACAACTTACAACTTCTGTTAATCTTATTAATGCATCTTTAATATATCTTCCAAACGAATTTAATTTATTTGGGGAATAATATCAAATAATGTGGTGATAAATAAAATATTTCCTATATTTTAAAGATTGTATTGCTTGGCTTTGTATGGTTTTTGAAGAGTTTACATATTTTTAAAATATTTAAATTTTTCTTACTTTTTGTTTTGTGGACTGGTTTTTATGTGAGGAGAGGAAATGAGCAAAACGTAAACCCATTAAAATGACGTTTTTGTTCAAATTATTTTAAATGAATAAGAAAATGTAAGGTTGTGGAAGATATAGCTGACTATTAATGAAAAACCATTCATTCCATAAAGCATAATAGTGAGGAGGATATAGTAAAGTGAGTAAGACCCCCCCCACACACACACACACAGTGAGAAATCATTACATCTCATGACAGACACAGATAATTGACCCCCTTGAATGGTCAGTATTAGTTCTTCAGACTTTGTTTTGTCAGATCTCATCTATGAAGTCGTTTGTAAGTGGATACATCTGCATCAGTCATGACTAGCTGCTAGCCGGCTTGGTGAGATACACCCACCATTAAGCATCAGGCTCCAGACCACATTTCAGATGTGCAGCTCTGCTTTCCCCATGTGTGGCTCTTTAGTGTTAACTAGGTTTCCTATTAGTTGTACCTGTTGCAGACCAGAAGTACATTCATGAATGTGAATTGTGTGCACATACAAGTGCCCTTTAGTGTTGAAAGCTGAAGCCATCTCCCCTGGCACAACATCAAGCAAGGACATTGCCATATAGGTTGCACCTAAACCACTGAGACCAAAGAGTACTCATCATGGGGTGACTGTGGTGCTTCATTTTCCTACTGGCTGTTGTAAATGGTATTATTTTCTTGATTCCCTTTTCAGAGCTTTCTATACAAGTACACAGGATTCAAACTCTTTTTCTACATTGACTTCTACACATGAGATTGCTGAACCTTTCAATTAGATGCAATATGTTTCTCATAGGTCCTTTGGGGCTTTTAATATTTCAAGTGATATCAGCAGCAATTATAGAGCTTAACTTCTTTGATGCCATTTTGGATGCCTTAATTTTATTTGTTGATTGATAGCTGCAGTTAACACTTTCAGCACACTATTAAATAAAATTGGTATCAGATGGTATCCTTTTCAGGTTCCCATCTGTAAAAGTAATGCTTTCATTAGCTCACAATTGAGCAAAATGCTTGTAATAGGCATCACATTTTGCTAGGTCAGTCCTTTCAAATTATTGAGACAAGCAGCCACATTAGATAAAACAGAATGAAACACATATGAGTCTTGCTTCATCCTCACATTTGCCCAGTTGAGTTCTTTGTTGCAGTTACTATGATGTTCTATCTTGTCGAAGTTCATCCTTTTGTTTGTTTGTTTGTTCTTAGTGACCTTATACTTTATCAAGCATGATGTCTTTTTCCAAGGATTGCTCTTTCTGATGTCCAACATGCTTAAGATGAAATACTCATATTTCCATTATAAGAAGCATTATAACTGTACATTTCCAAGATGTAATTGACACTCTACCACACTATCAAATTATTCACCAGCACTATAATTCAAATACATAATTTCTCCTTTAAACTTTCTCATTCGTTGTCCAACATTCAGGGGCATATGAGATAGTTGAAAGTAAAATAACTTGGGCCTAGTACATATTAGTCATCAAAGAGACATTATTTTTAACCTTTGGAGAGATCATGTTCATAAGATTTGTCCAATGAAATGCATCATATGTCTATTTCTTCTATGACCACTGATTGTAGATCGTGAGCAGGTGAAATCCTTGACAGCTTCAATCTTATCTCCACTTTTTGTGGTATTTTCTATTGATCCCATGGTAAGGATTTGGGCTTTCTCTTCATTAAGATGTAGTTCACATTGATACTGAAGTTATTCAAAGGTGTGGGGAGAAGCCAAAAATGTAATTAAACCAGAAATTATTAAGAGCAGTACTTGGGGTCCACTACATAAGAGAACTATAGGATGTTTGTTAGGAAGGTCCAACCTAAATTCTCATAGAGTTCAGATTGTTACTGAAAGTATTGATCAGGATTATGAAGAAGAAATTAGGGCAGTAATAAAATCTGATATACCATGGTTAATAAATAATAATAGAGTTAAAGTGTATACCTATCAGGAAAAAGCATCTGAGAAGTCTGACCACCCTATGGATCAAGGGGTCTTTTGGAATGCTGTTGTGGGGAAACAACAGCACCCTCACATGGAATTAGAAATTGGAGGAAAATGTGTTTTTTTTTCCAATTCGGGATATAGGGTCTCTTCCTTAGGGCATTCCTGAGGGTCTAAGACCCACCTACTAACCCCACCTAAATCCAACATGGAATGAGCGAACTTAATCAAGACAGAATATTGCAAGATTGTAAAATCCTACGATGTAAAACTCCTGAAGGTCTATACATCTTAATTGAGCCTGTAATCTTACTGAGAAACTTAAAGGAAACACGTCTGTTTGGTAACTTAGTTCAAAAACAGCTGTGCAAATTTATTAAGATTTTATCAGTCTTTAAAATTATCCTGTGTTTAAGAAGTTCTCACTACAACTAGTGAGCGCTCTTGATTTGCTGAGAGTTAACAGCTGAAGTTTACATAACATGATGAGGGCAACAAATGTACAAATGTGCTTTACACAATTGACGTATGTGTGGATTGTGATAAGAGTTGTATGAGCTCCCAATAAAATGATTTTTTAAAGTTTCACTGGTTTGGAACCTGGCAAGTTCCCTGAGATTGGTTACAATGTCTTAGAGTCTCCATTGTTAACACAGACGGAAGAGATGAAAGGAAATTCTATGTCTAATAAATTTCATTTAGTCATTTTAACTAAAACAATTTTCTCCTTACTTAAAGCTTGTAACAAAATTAGGGCAGATAGACACATATTCACCTCTATAGAAATTAGCTGATCATAAGAAGTCCCAGCAAAATGGAAATCCCCTTTGGGATCCCAGTCCACTAATCACGTGTAGGAAGGACGATTCGTTTATATTTTTGCAGAAGAAAGCTGATGGACTCCCCTTAGAAAAGCAGTTCTCAACCTGTGGGTCGCGAACCCCTTGGAGGGGGGCGCGTTGAATGACCCTTTCACAGGGTCATTCGCACTGTTCATAACAGTAGTAAAAAGGACGCAAAAAACATTTGGAGAAAGATGAAGGACAAAGAAAATATGAAGAAAGCACCCAAGGTTTTTTTTTTTTTTTTTTGGTTTTCAAATAATTTATTGATGGTATATAGAAACATAATGAATTTTTTTCTTTAACTTTTTTTGTAAGTTGGATAAAAGTTACCAAAGCAGACTGGTTTTATGCTGGAGAATTCATACATACTTTGATTTGTGACATTGATTGCATTCCACACAATGTAACTGCATCTTCCCTGTGTTTGCCTTTCCATTTGCCCTTGTTTCTTTTTAAACATTTTATTAGGGGCTCTTACAACTCTTATCACAATCCATACATATACATACATTAATTGTATTAAGCACATCTGTACATTCTTTGCCCTAATCATTTTCAAAGCATTTGCTCTCCACTTAAGTCCTTTGCATCAGGTCCTCTTTTTTTTTGCCCTCCCTCCCTGCTCCACCCTCCCTGAGAGCCCTTGATAATTTATAGATTATTATTTTGTCATATCTTGTCCTATCTGGCATCTCCCTTCACCCCCTTCTCTGTTGTCCATCCCCCAGGGAGGACGTCACATGTAGATCCTTGTATTCCGTTCCCCCTTACCAACCCACTCACCCTCTACTCTCCCAGTATCACCCCTCACACCCATGGTCCTGAAGGTATCATCCACCCTGTATTCCCTGTACCTCCAGCTCCTATATGCACCAGTGTACAACCTCTGCTCTACCCAGTCTTGTAAGGTAGAATTCGGATCATGGTAGTTGGGGGGGAGGAAGCATCCAGGATCTGGGGTAAGCTGTATTCTTCATCGGTACTACATCACACACTGACCGACTCATCTTCTCCCCTAGACCCCTCTGTGAGGGGATCTCCAGTGGCTGACAAATGGGCTTTGGGTCTCCACTGTGCACTTCCCCCTTCATTCACTATGGTATTTTTTTTGGTGATGCCTTATACCTGATCTCTTCAACACCTCGTGATTGCACAGGCTGGTGTGCTTCTTCCATGGGGGCTTTGTTGCTTCTGAGCTAGATGGCTGCGTGTGGCAATGATATGATTTTTTGTTCTTTGATGCCTGATAACTGATCCCTTCAGAACCTCGTGATCACACCGGCTGGTGTGTTCTTCCACCAGCCTTTGTTGTGGGCTTTGTTGCTTCTGAGCTAGATGGCCACTTGTTTATCTTCAAGCCTTTAAGACCCAGATGCTATATCTTTTGATTGCCGGGCACCATCAGCTTTCTTCACCACATTTGCTTGTTCACCCACTTTGTCTTCAGCGGTTGTGTTGGGAGGGTGAGCAGCATAGAACGCCAATTTGATAGAAGGAAATATTCATGCATTGAAGGAGGAAAACACCAAATCTTAACCACGATTCTGTTTCCACACTGTTAATTGCCCAAAAGGAGGGGCTATTTGTTTACCTTTTCAGAAGCAAAGGAGATAGATGGATTTCTCTTCAGCCAGCAAGGCCCAGAAGAAAGGCAGTTTATGATGTGACCTGAGACAGCCCAAGCAGTCCAAAGACCTCTGTCCTGTTACTGGTTACCCAAAGCATCAACGCCTCACAGACTCGTGAGAATAGCAATTGCTGCCTACTGAGACACTTCTACCATTGCTGATGCTGTCTAAGGGACAATCTGGGATGCTATTATCACTGAGCATTTTATACACTAGTGACTGGACTATTACAACAGACTAAAGGGTCAAGATTTTGGACATATCAATTAATGCTAAAGTGATTGGAATGTAACTGATTTCTGTGTAACCCTTGATATAGTTAAATTTCATTGTGACAACCTGGCCAATAAACACATGTAGCATTAATGAAAGGCTGAGAGATAAATGGCTTTGTGAACCTTGCCTTTATAGTTCTCTGGTCTGTTGCTTTGTGATGGTTGGACCAGAGTGCAATTGCCTTAGCCAGTTTCCTGCTTTGTGAGGGAAACCAGCCCCTAACACATCATCACGGGTCCAGTAGGCGCAACTGTACAGTGATAATAAGTAAAGATTATAGTAAAGTTATAGAGCATGAGAGATAGAACAGAGATTGAAATAATGGAGTCAGACACATTTCATGGTGGCATGCTCACATGCTCACCTCAGCCTCAGCTGGCGATCCATGTGGAGAGAACGCAATATTTATTGCTACCAAGGCTTTTATATTCTCTTGGGACATGTGAACCCCCTAATTACAGGTGAAGACATATGTCACAGGAAAAGGTTGTGCTATAGGTAATACAGTAATGGGATGGGGGTGTTTTAGGGGTATCCACGCAATAGGAAGAGGAGGGACTAGGAATATACATGCGACAATGTGGGCAGATCCTAGATTCAGCATGGCAGACTAACTTTGGATGTTGCTGATCTGGTTTGATCTGTTCTCTGGATCACTATAGAAACCATTATGAGTAGGTTGTAAACCCGCAATGAAGGGACTAAACTGATGGCCAACAAGCCTTTAGGGAGAAGTAGCCCACTGTCCTTAACAGCAGGGAGTGGGTTCTACTTGTGGTGGGACCAGACAGTAGTCTGGCAACTGATTGCCTTCAGGGAGGTACCTGGCCAATCATTTACCATTAGCTGCAAGCAGTGTCCTAAGTCTAACATATATTTGTGGGAGGCTTGGGAGACATCTTTCTGTTTCCCAAAATTCCCCCTTTTGTTTTATAATAAAATTCAAAAGAGCCACATGGGCGACATGGTTATTTTCTATACATTGAAAGCTGTCTATGTGAAACTTCATGATCCAATTAAGATAGCCAAAAATTCAGGTTTATGGAAAACATTTTTAATTCAGGCATGGGGGATAAAATCCTCTTAGGCCCATCTGGTACTGGAGGAAGGTATGAGAGGGATTGGATGCTGCAGCGGGAAGAAATAGAGCCAATAGGAATGTCTGCTTCTATAGGTGTGTTTATACCTTGCTTAAATACCCTCAAGTTTGTCCCTAAATTTCATTGTTTGGTTGTGTGGTCGAGGATTAGTATGTAGGTGTTGGATCTATATTGAGTTCATTTTTGCGTATGATGTGAGGTATGGACCTTGTTCCATTCTTTTGCAGATGGAAATCCAGTTTTTCCAACACCATTTGTTGAAATGGGTACCTGCTCTCCACTTAATGGGTTTTAGTCCTTTGTGAAAGATTAGGTGTCAAAAAAAAATTAGGTGTCTATAGGTACTTGGTTGTATTTCTAGGTTCTCAATTCTAATCCTTTGGTATTCATATATACCATCGTACCAGGCTGCTTTAAGTATCATGGCTAATTATACATTTTTAAAGTTTTGTTTCATGTTTAAATAGTATTTTATTTATCCTGTGTCTCTTTCTTTTCTGTACTAACCTTACTAATTTCAGAGGATGATGTTTATTCCCCAGGGATACTGTAGCAGAAAACCACAAACATCTTGAAGGAAGCCTGACTAAAATAGTTTCCTGAGAGCGGTGTCAGCAATGCAGGTGGAGGGCACAATAAACAGTTTTGGGGTTTATTGGTCAATCTAAAATCTAGATCTTTCAAAGGATAAGTGTTTGTTCTAAATGAAATACAAACATATCTGAATTTCTTCTATGTCTCATAGTTCCATGCAGCTCTGACTATGGTAAATTATAAATACTTGGGCCTAAAACTGGTGTTTGTTTGAAACAAATTAAATAAAAACTAATCCATATCTGTTTCAGTTTTACTTTTTCTCCTTTTATAATCACTCAGAGTAATGGTTAGAGCTGATGAATAAGAAATTTGTGGAGTTTCTAAAGTGAGTTTTCTGTTACCTCTTTTGATTAAGCAATTAGGTGGGGGCAGGGGATGGGTTCCTGTAGAGAAAAAAAATTTTAAGAGTCTTTCAAGAAAGAGAGAAAATTTGCCACACTACCTTCCATGACAGGCTCTCTGATGCTTATTTTTTCTGGCTGCAGACCTGAAAACAGGCTTTTAAATACATGAGTTGAAGAGACAATACCAACAGGGGTATCAAGAGTTTCTGGGAAATGGAGTCCCAAGTCAATGCCAATGTGTGATTTCATGAAAAGGTGACTCCAGGAGTAATTTCAGCTCAATGATTAGATGGGAACTCTGGGCAGTAGCTCTCCCCATCATTTGACTTTTTGTTTTGCTGTGGTGGTGTTTTGTTGTACAATTTTCTTCCATTCCCTCATGGACTAATCTGGGTACAAGGACAGACTGTTTGGTGAATTCATTGGGAACTAGCTACTTCTTTCTCTCTGGCTATGTGATGAGTCACTTTGTTTTTCACATACCTCTCATAGTCAAACTTTCAGAATGCGTTTTAAGGTATTTTATTTCCTTTCAGATACACACTAAGAACAATGAAATTAATAATCACAAATAGGTATCCTTGATCCCCAAACAGCAACAGACATCATTCATTCAAAGGTGCAGTTTCTACGTAAGCAATTGCTTGGTTGGTGGGTTGAAGGGTGGCCACGTCAGAATTATTGGAGTGTGTTAAAGGCTTGAATTTCATTAGAAGGTACAGTTGTGACCACCGGTAGAAGACCAGGTCAGCGCTTCGGAAGTGCAGATGGATTGAGCCTCAGAGTCTGAGCATCGTCCAATGTTGGCTCCAATTTTTGTGAGGACTAGGTTAGCAGTTTGAACCCACCTCCTGCATTATCAAAGAAAGACTTGGCAATGGGCCTCCTTAAATATTAGCCCCAAGTCCAACTTTGAAACAGTGGGTCTTGATCACTGAGATTGCCACGTGGAGAGACACGCTGGAAAGCAATGGGTTTAATGATTTCTGCGCAGGGAGTTCTTTTCAAGGACAACTCCCAAGCCTAGGAAGAATCAAGGGACACACATATATCCAGTTGGTCTGTGAGTCCTTAGAACACATTTTAGTGGAGTCCATAGTCTGAGCAAGTATTAGGCAACCTATCAACATGGCACTGAGAGGTCAAGGATCACCACAGATTACAATTACAATTACAATTAAATCACCACAGATTACAATTCCCATGTTGAAGATTGGCTGGGTGTGTCTTTGTTTCCTGAAGGTGAGAGATAGTCCAAGGGACAATCACATTTGACAAAAACTGCAGTTTAGCTAAACTCACAACAAGAAGATCTTTGCTGGTGACAACCTTTCAGGATTTAGGAAGTGAAGTTCCATCGAGTCTGTCTCCAAGGATCTATGTAAGTAGATTTGCAGAACCTCATCTGAGGGCAGGACTATAGAAGTTTAAGGGGGTCCATAGCAATAGCACCAAGGGGGTCCAGAGGTGCCATACTGTGCACAGAGGCATAGCTGGAGAATGTTTTAGAAGTCAAAGACTCATTAGGAGGACTCAGCACAAGCATGTCCGGGAGATTCACTGAGATGTTGTCCAGTGACTTCAGGCAGGGGCCAGGGTGCATCAGAGAATCAGGATTCAGTGGGGGTCCCAAGGGCTGAAGATCGGGGTCACAGTAGCACCCAGAAGCTTTAACAGCATGCTGGATCTCAAATCTCCGAGGGCCAGAGTCATCTGTTGATTGTTGATTCTCATGCAATGCCTGTGTGGGCAGGTGTACAAATGTGCTTGCTGTGTGGCTCTTGGCCCTGGACTTCACAGACTGCTGGTGGGCATCGGAGTCCCGAGGACGCCTAGTGCGAGTACCCTTTGGTGAAGCCTGGAGATACTGGGCAGATGGAACTGAGGTGGGAAGTAGGGAGACACTGGATCCTGTAGGACTGCAACCCATGCAGGTAGGGTCCTCAGGCTGTACAGTAGAGCTGTCTGCCCAGGAGTGGGTTGTGGGACGAGGACATACCAGTGCACAGCCCCCAAGCCCACTGTCTGCTGCCAGAGTCAGAGAGCGACGCCTGGCCCTGCGTGGCTTAAAGGACCGCAGACGCCCCTTGACCATTGCACGAGTCCTGGCTCCCTTCCAGGCCGTCCACTCCGGGCTGGTCAGTGCTGTGGGTTCCACGTGGTCCAAGGAGGTGCGGTCCCTGCCGTGTTTCCACAGCTCATAGCGCTCGGGTTGCAGAATGCGCACGAAGGCGTCCATTGGAAATGTGACCCTGGCTTCCCCACAGCTGCACTGAGAAGCAGCTTTACCGTAATTAACCCAGCGCAGGGTGGCAAAGTTGATGGATTCCGCACAGTTGAAACCGTGATTGAAGCCAGCGTGGTATCAATAGGGGAATGTGACCATGAACTCGCCTGCTCCCTGGGTGATCCGACCAACAGGAATGCCGTTCTCCCTGAGGACTCTGGGTGAGATGAGGGCCACCTTGTGCCGCAGGAAGTTCGCGCAGCCACTGGAACTGCCAGGGAAAAGCTCCCTGGCCAGTCTCTCCAGCCGGGCTCCATGCTCAGGGGGCACCGCATACCACGTTTTGGGCTCCCCGAAGTGCAGGTAGTTGATGCTGTACAGGTCCATGTCCTCCGTGTGCCAAGTGAAGGTGGTCTGCCACAGGCCAAAGTACAGGTAGGGGGTGTTGACGCCTTTGATGACAACTCCACACTCCTGCTCCAGCAGATCCTGGATCGTCCCCAGGTGTCTGAGGTTCCAATGCTCAGTGTTTTCACCAAATAAGGAGCCACATACTCCAGCCCCATAAATGGGAGAATTGTACATGCGGCTCTTCCAATAGGTCCGCTCCAAATCGTCAACACCCCGGTGTGTGGGAGTGCGGTATCTGTCAGTGTTGGCCAAGTGGCAATACTCCTCCACGGTCATGGATTTCTTCTTTTTATGGTATTGCAAAAAGACACCTGTTTGCCCAGTAGTTACCTGCTGCACAGGACTGGCTATGAGGATGTCATCCACATCGTCATAGTTCTCTCTGGCTGTCCACTGTTTGGGTGGGATTATCTTAGCCAGGCCTGCACGGTGGGCACCTTGGGATTCCATGTAAGCAATGTATTTGTTGAAATCCTTAAATTCTTCCATGGTAGGCCGGAAAGTCATGATTTTAAGGCTTGAGTTCTGGCTTCGATAGTCCTGGGAATTCATGGCTGCAAAATAAAGTCAGAAAACCCGATTCTTATGGATGTTCTGTGTATTTGGATGCTGTGCTTTTGTTTCTTTTTCTGTCTGAAAATCTCTTGCAGTGTATTGATGGCTCTGTGAGAGCAAATGCACTCTCCCCAGGCATGCTGATTGACCAAGGGAATTCTACTATGATGGACAACTATTGTTTCCCCCAAAGAGACAGGATTTGTGCACATGGAGTGGGTTTTCCCAGATTGCTCCTGGCTCATTATGCTGCTTTGGAAGTTTATTCAGTTGGAAGGGTGTCTCTATCTGTTGATACTTAGCTTCTGTTGCAATCCTGGGAAATTTCTAATTCCACTAACAAGGAGTGTCTCAAGGGATTTTTAAAAAGTAAATCTAAAGACAGTAATTCAGTAACATTCAACAGAAGTCAGGGGTGTCAAACTCAATTAAAATGCTTGCCATGTGGTGCAACAGGCAAGATTAAAGTGGGCCACATCACATTTACAAATTTTGTTGAATTTTTATTTTGAAGTGAGGATTCAGAAATATGGATAGGATAATTAAAACCCTATATAATTGTTTTTATTTAAACATTTGTTTTATTTATAAAACTATAATTATGCTTTTAACCGGAAATTTGCCAGCGCTTTCGTTCTACTAGCTTTCCCTTGCCTCTTATGGTGTGACCGGAAAATATAACAAAGTAATAAAAAACACAAAATGTTGGACAGCTGACAAATGTGATGCACAATCGTAATGGCTTCCCTCTAAAAATGTTAACTAGCATTGCCGCTAGGTATGACTCATAACAGCATATCCTAGAGTCCTGTTTTTAACCTTTTCACTGTTAGGATCTGTTTTTATTATGCAATGAGAGTGGCAGACATCGCTTTAAAACGTTACCGGAAATGATCGTGTCTAGAAACGTCCACAGGCCTCCAGAAAAGACTTTGGGCCACCTGTATAGTGGTCTTCTGTAGTTAAAGGGTTAAAGAGGGAATTGTGTGTACAGTATTGCCTCCATCTCCCCTAAGCGCTATTTTCTTTATAACAATTTTTTCTATTTTCATTTTATTTCAGAGAATTTGGGGCCACAAAAAATTACCTGAGCAGTCGCAGGCAGCCGGAAGGCCACCAGTTTGACACCCCTGACATAAGTGAATGTTATGAGAAATGCTAGTAAAAAATCAGGTGAATAAATATAGCCTGAAGATGCTAATATCAAAAATCACACTTCATGTAAAATATGAACCAAGACAACTAACCAAACAAACTCACTGACATCAGTTTCACCCTGTAACACATGGAGGAGATGTGCTTGTGTTTTCCTCAGGCTGTAACTCTTGACAAGCGTTAAAAGCCTTGTCTTTCTCCATGGAGCGACTGGTCCTTGGAACTGCTGGGTTGGCAGCCCAATGGGGCTCCAAGAGGGCTCCAATACAGGGCTGAAAAAGTGAACATTTCAGTGAACTTCATAAGAAAAATAAAATTTATGTAAAATGACTTCAACAGTCATCTTAAAACTGGATGAATTATCTTTAAAAATTAAGCAACAGAAATATAATTAATCAAGCACTTTCAGAGAAACATGCAATAGCTATCCTGATTAACACTAAAAGTGAACCTTGGAAAAACAAGTAGAGGTACAGAAAACTTTAGCTATGAAAGATATTTGTGTAACCCTATGTGTTATACAGAAACCTGAATGTAGTGAAAGTTCTCAAATATTGTGTTACCATTGGGATGATTGCCTCTTAAGTACATAGTATTTAGAAATAATGACCAGCATATTTGAAACTCAGTATTGACCATAATGGGCAGTCCAATCTAGTTCTGGCTTTCTCATCCTACTCCCGCCCCCACCACCCCACCCATGCCCTGGCTATACACTCAAAAGTAACAAAAAAAATTGGGCAAAACAAAGCAATTTAGAAGTTGTTAAATATGTGTTATATAATAATTTTAGTCTAATTCCTAAGTTATATTATCTTTAGAGACATTTTAGGATTAAAACTAGATATACAATTATCTTTAAAAAAGTGAAAGCATAGCTTAAGGAGCCCTGAGTGAGATGGAGGTCAATGATCCACAGCTTTGTCTCTAACACAGAGCCTGGCAGTTCAAACTCAACTTACGTCAGATCATTGAAAAATACACCCACCTCATTTTACTAAGACAAGCAAGGTAACCCTATCACAGAATAAACACCCCGTAGAATATAGTAGCACTGCACCAGAGCATTAGCTTTAAGGCTGTAACCTTTATGGAGTCTGACTGTGCCATTTCTCTCTAGGCATCCCTTTCTTTCTCTCTTTTTAAAAAAAAAACATTTTATTAGGGGCTCATACAACTCTTATCACAATCCATACATATACATACATCAATTGTATAAAGAGCACATCTGTACATTCTTTGCCCTAATCATTTTCAAATAGGCACCCCTTTCTCCTGTTTCTCCAAGAAACAGTTGATGAGCTTGAACCAATGACTAGTATTTTGCATCTAAGAGCTTAAAATCATTGCCTCTCCTGATTCCATGTGCATGAGAAGCATCAAATTGAAACAGAAAACCAAACATGTCTATGTCACAAATAATCTGCATCATTAGATGCATTTATCCTCAGTAGGTGAACATTAGAGAGAGTCAAATTAAAATCAAATTATGACTCGCAATCAGAGACAAAGTGTATTTCATGGAACTCAAACAGAAAGCTTTTCTTAAAGAAAACAAACAAAAAATCTGAATTCTGATACGAATTTATATTGTTTCAATATTTTATGATTTGAAGGAAAAAATATCAAGGAACTGGCATTGACCTCTACTAGATTAATATTTCAGTCCTTGGAAAATTGCAGGCTTGTTGAATAAAAGGTTCAGAGAAAATATAGAAAGATGTTCGTTGAGATGAAATGACATGGTAACTGCAGCAATCAGCTCCAGCATAACAATTGTAAGGATGGCCATGTTTTGGGCAGAATTGATTCCATCTTGACATAGGCTAACTATGAGTAAGACTTGAGGGTAAGTATGAATCAGGAACAATTCCATAGCCCAGAACACCAATAACAGCCTAAAACATCCAGTCAAAGACATGTATTTTAGGATCCATAAATAAAATGTAATTTATGAATTATGCATCTAAAAGAAATATTCTCACCACAGGAATGAAAATCTCCCAGGACAATTTTCATTGGATTAGACCCACCCAGATTCCAATGTGAAAATCCTATCAGTCTTTTATTAGGCCTGTGTTATCTCCACCCACCTTGTCATTGATCCACTCTTATGCCACACCTAGTAATCATCTGAGAAACATCAGCAAAAACAAACTAAATGCAATGTCTTTTTCCTAAAGCCTTAGAGAATTTCACTAGAAAATGGAACAAAACAGATTTAATTGCAAACCCAAAAATCTTAAAAGGAAGAATTTAATTAGAAAAAAATTCTTTAAACTCTCCAAAATACGTATGTCATTTTTTGTTGAATAAATGTGAAAATCATAGTTCACTTCTTTAAATTTGAAACCCCTAATAATGCAAACAGTTAGAATGTTTAGAAGCTAACTTAGAAGATGATTTGGTTTGGTTTCTCCTCAAAAGTACTTTCAGAGAGGCCTGGTGACATATTTTGAAAAAACAAAAACAAAAACAAAACTTTGAAGACACTATGAGGCACGGTTCTCCTTTGACAAACATGTGACACCGTAAGTTAAAAACAACCGGATATCAAATTATCTAAAAACTCTTGACACTGAGAATATGAAGACAACTATCACAAGCTTTAAAAGATGTCTTCTGAAATTGTCACTGGAACAACCAGGGGCAGTGAGATGAAGGACCAGCCCGCCACCATGACTTTCACTGTCTCCCTCTCTCCAGACAACAGCTGCCGTGAACAAGGGTGGGAAAATTCTATGGACAGCCACTCCAGAGAGGGAATGAGTGAAATGTTGCAACATAACTCTGGATGGCAAGCTCCAAGATGCTGAGTGGGTCCCTGTGCTCATTCTGACCAATCTGCTCCTAAAGGAATCCTGACCTGTGAAGGTTAAACTGCATCTGCTCAGACCTCAGGGAGAGCCAAGTGGGTGAGCCCAGCCCTCTGCAATCTAGGCTCCAGCACCCTTAGTCACTGAAAGACATTGAGTCAATGCTGACTCATAGAGACCCTATAGGACAGGGTAGAACTTCTCTTGTGAGTTTCTGAGTCTGTACCTTTTACCAGAGTATAAAGCCAATTTTTTCTCCCACCCCTCCAACCTGTCAGAAATAGTTAGGAAAAAGTTCTAGTCACACTACTTACCTTTTCAGTGCAGAGTGGTAGAGGCTGGCAAGTCTCAGATATCACTCTGGAGCCTTCTCTTGATTCAAGTAGGTTGAGGGCCTGATGAATCCCAGATGGGCAGGTTAGATGGTAGGCTGATTCCTCACAGGCTGTGCAAACAATGAATCCAAGCTATGTAGGAAATATGGCAAGATGCTGTCTCACGTCTGGAGATCCACATCTGGTGAGTTTCTGGACCTGGCCAAAAGCTGCACAGCTTTCAGAGAGAATCCACTTATATTTATACTGGGGGAACCACACCCACCAGGATACTACCTCCCACTCCTGACTGCTGACAGAAAATCTCTTCATGGAAGTGATGGCATTATGTCAAACATTGTTATGTAGGCTGACATCATGGCCGAGCCAAGTCGACACAGAAACTCAGTCCTTACACATGACCCACTGTGCCTTTAACCCAAGTGATTTCAATAACATAAAAACTGTGAAAGGGAAGGAGGGAGGAGCAATACCCTTCCAGAAATAGCTTTATGAAACTGAATCTCATGTACACCCTATGGCTTTGACATTTTGACCATTTATCAAGCTGGCTCCTGCACTTAGTTCCAATTCACTGTCATTATGTCGAGTGCTACTCAGAGCCGCTTTCTAGAAATTAGGAGAAGTGCCCCTTTGGGTTTCTTTCTTTCTTTTTAACATTTTAGGAGGGACTCATACAACACTTATCACAATCCACACATACATCAATTGTGCAAAGCGCATCTGCACATTCTTTGCCCTCATCATCTTCAAAGCATCTGCTCTCCACTTAAGCCTTTTTTATATCAGATCTTCTTTTTTCCCCCTCCCTCCCCACTCCTCCCTCGTTCATGAGCCCTGGATAATTTATAAATTATTATTTTGTCATATCTTGCCCTGTCCGGCATCTCCCTTCACCCCCTTTTCTGTTGTCCGTCCCCCAGGGAGGAGGCCACACGTAGATCCTGGTAATCGGTTCCCTCTTTCCAAACCACTCACCCTCTACCCTCCCAGTATCGCCCTTCACACCCCTGGTCCTGAAGGGATCATCCTCCCTGCATTCCCTGTGCCTCCAGGTCCTATCTACACTTGTGTACATCCTCTGCTCTATCCAGTCTTGCAAGGCAGGGTTCGGAGGATCATGATAGTTGAGGGGGGAAGGAAGCATTCAGGAACTGGAGGAATGCTGTATTCTTCATCAGTGCTACATGGCACCCTGACTGACTCATCTCCTCCCCTAGACCCCTCTGCAAGGGCATATCCAGTGGCCGACAAATGGGATTTGGGTCTCTACTCTGTACTTCCCCCTTCATTCACAATGGTAAGATTTTCTTTCTTCTTCTGATGCCATATACCTGATCCCTTCGACACCTCATGATCGAACAGGCTGGCATGCTTCTTCCATGTGGGCTTTGTTGCTTCTTAGCTAGCCCCTTTCGGTTTCGCAAACACTGAGACTCACTGCCATCCAGGAGAGAGTAAAACAGCCCTATAGGAGAGAGTAAAACGGTCCTGTCCATTTCTGAGTCTGTAATTTTTGCAAGTGTAGAAAGCCCTGTCTTTTGCCCCCGGAACAATTGGCTATTTGAAAGTGCAGACCTTGGGGATCACAGGCCAACTCTTAACCACTACACCACCTGAGATAACATTGGGTTTATGATACTGTAACTCATTTCAGGAATAGATGGCCTCGTATCTCTCCCCAGTGATGGGTTGGTAAATTCAAACCACTGATCTTATGGTTAGTAGTCACGACCTAATCAACTATGTTTCCAGAGCTTCATTTCTCTATAGTACAGGAACAGTCATTCGTCCCACTGAATGTGTTTCAAGGATTGCCATCTAGAGAAAAGTCCAGCACCTTTTTGTAATTCTTAAATGTGTTTAAGGAAGCATCCTTAATTGTGGGTTTTTCCATCCAACACTCATTTTTTTACAGATTAGGTGCATAGAATTCAAATTAAGGGCATCAGCCATAGGATAAAGCCGTCATCTCCGTTAACTCTGAGGCAAGGTCCTTGTCTGCTGACAACATCTGTGGGCCTGACCTGCCTAGACAGCAATCTGTATGTTGGCTTCAGCGTTACTTTGGGTTTAAGAGGTTCACTGGGTAGGGTCTTCTGGTGCACAGAAGAACTCTGATACAGCTCTCCTTTCTTGCTGTAGTCATGTCCTGCCTTCTCAATTCTCTATAATGCTTTCAGAGAGGAAAGGTTGTGGAGTCACGCCTCAGGAAAATCCCCTTACCTTTCTTTATCTCAGAAAGATTATGAAGAAATAAAGGATTTACTGCCACACTCTGAATCCTTGTACCATGGAATGCTTTCTTACATGATTCCATTATACCTGATCCATTCTGCAGTGCCACATTTTATCATAAAAACCAAATAAACCAAATCCAGTGCCATTGTGTCCATTGCCCCTCATAGCCGACCTATGGACAAATTAGAACTGCTCCCTAGTTTCCAAATGCTACCAATCACAGGCTCCCAAAATAATTGGTCCAATTGCATACCCTCTTCTCAGGAAAAAAGAAAATCACCCACCACCTAGCTGCCAATTGAAAACGTTTGTATTATAGCACATAATTCAGAATAAAATGAAAATAACTCTCACTTCCATTGAGTATGAGCAGATTAATAGCGACTATGTAGTAAAGGGCAGAATTTACCCTGTGGTTTCTCAGACTGTAGCTATAGGAGTAGAAAGCCACATCTTTCTCCCATAGAATAAAGTACAGTTATCTGCTTTCTACCACAGAACCATTCCATTTCCCTCAAGGAGCAGTATCAGGTACTTTGGTAAACACTGTAAAAAGTCTTTATGGGAGCAGAATTCTCATCTTTCTCAATTGGAGACCTGGTGCATATGAAGCCTCCAACTCTTGATTAATAGACCAAGACCGCCTACTACTTGACCAGAGATCCAAAGCTGACACTACTAAATAACTGCCACACTACTGAGAATTATGATCCCAAGAAGTCAAGTCAATACAGGCAATGAACCACTGCACACAACGAAAATATTAAGACATGTCCTGAAGGCCCTGAACAGATAATGAGGTGTGAAAGAGATAGTGAAGAGTACACGCAAATCTGTTTGCTCTGCTTATACTAAGTAGAGCAAGTAAACACATATATTTCAGAATCCAATAGAATACACTCAATTCTCCCCCCCAAAGACACCAGAATATGTTACATAAGCTCATTATATAAGAAAGTAATTCAACTTATGTAAGGCTTTCACAAACAGAAATTTATTCTCTCCCAGTTTGTGTGGATAGAAAAATAAATGTAGGTGACTGGTTATAAGGGATGGCTTTAACTACAGTTGGCCCTGAGGCAAGGTCCTTGTCTCTATTAAGATTTAGGGTCCTGGCATTCCACCTCCTGGTCCCTAGGAATGTGTCAAGTCCAGGGTGTTTGCAGAGAGTCTGAGACTTCTCAGATGAACCATCTGACCCAAATAGGGAGCAAAGCAGTTCAGATTGAGGAGATTCCAGCTGTAATGCACCACCTATTTTTGGATATAATCTGGCTGCACCATTTTGAGGATATCCACATCAATGGGAAGTCACAGCACAATAAATTCCAGCTTCCTACAACGCAGGAATTGTGTGCATCACTACAAACTGTGGGTATCCTTGAGAAGAATGGGCATTCCAGAACACTACATTGTGCTTATCTACAACCTTTACATGGATTAAGAAGCAGATGTGGGAACAGAACAACTCAATATTGCATGGTTTTAAATCAAGAAACGTGTGCCAAAAGGACAAAGATATCCGTTTTGAAAGGAGTGTGACCATCGTTCTTCTTAAAGGTGTGGATGGTGACACTTCCTCTTACATACTTTCAATCTATTTTAAGAAAAGACCTGTCCTTGGAGAAGGACCCTGGAAAGAGCAAGGCCCTTGACATGAGATATTGACACAGTGGCTCCTACATGGAACACTCACTCGTCTATGCCAGGAAATGTGCAGGACAGTTCATTGGCCAACTGACTGGAAGAGATCCATTCTTGTACCCGCTCCAAAGAAACGTGGCCAGACAGAATGCTCACCTTGTAAAACGATAACATTGATGTCACATTGAAGTAAAATTTTGCTGTAAATCATGCAATGAATGCAGCAGGACATTGACAGAGAGCTGCTGGAGCTTTATGCTGCATTTAGAAGAGGATGTAGAACAAGGGCTCACCACTACTGAGGTGAGATGGATCTTGGCTGAAAGCAGAGGACCCCAGACTGTAAAGACATTTGACTGTGTTGATTTTAATTTACTTTGGGTAGCCTTGAGAAGAATGGGAATTCCAGAACACTTCATGGTGCTTCTGTAGACCCTGTACATATATCAAGAAGCTCTTTTGGAAACAGAACAAGGGAATACTGCATGTTTTAAAATCAGGAATGTTATGTGACCTCTCCCTATAGTTATTTATCTATATTCTGAAAAAATAATCAGAGAAGCTAGATGGGGTTTTTTGCCCTCAACAATATTTTTTTATTAAAAATGTTATTGGGGGCTCTTAAATTCCTTATAACAATCCATACATCAATTTTAGCAAGAATATTTGTACATATGTTGCACCATTATTTTCTAAACATTTACCTTCTGCTGAGGCTTGTGAGGCAGACTAGCAAAAGAAACTCCATTTTTGTAAGCTGCTAAGAAATTTGCCTGTTCCTCCCTCCCTTCTCAGAAAATTGACCGAGTTGACCCACCCATTTTCCCTCTCTTTATGGGAAAGTGTCTGCTGGTGGTTCACTTTAGAATGCACTCCCATGTTCCCAGGTTCTGGACAAATAAATTAGTTTTGATTAATCTTCATTATATCCTTAGTTCTAATTCAATATTGTTCCCTTGGATGTTATAATCTGAATGGTGTAGTTTGTTTTATTATGGTAACTAGGATGTTATAATCAAGTTTAGTATTTTTTTAAATAAATAAATCTTTTTATTGGGGCTCATATAACTCTTATCACAATCCATACATACATCAATTGAGCAAAGCACCCTTATACATTCATTGCCCTCATCATTCTCAAAATTCCCCTTCCACTTGGGTTCCTGGAATCAGCTCCGTTTCCTTTTTTTCCCCCTCTCTCTCCTTCTCCCTTTCCCTCCCCGCTCCCCCCTTCCCCCAGCTCCCTTTATATTTTATAAATAATTATTTTATCTTATCTTACACTGCCCGGCATCTCCCCTCACCCACCTTCCCATTGCCCACGTCCCAGAGAGGGAAGTTACACATAGATCTCCAAGATCGGTTCTCCCTTTGTACAACCGCTTCCCTCCCAGTGTTGCCACTACCACCGCTGGTGTTGAGGGGTTCGTCCGTCCTAGATTCCCTCTATTTCCAGATCTCTACTGCACCGCTGTACATCATCTGGTATAACTAGGTCTGCAAGGTAGAATTGGGGTCATGGTAATTGGGAGGGGAGGAAGCATTCAAGAACTAGAGGAAGGTTTTGAGTTTCATTGTTGCTACACTGAACCCTGAGTAACTAATCTCCTCCCCACTACCCATCTGCAAGGGATGTTCAGCTGTCTACAGATGGGCATTGGGTCCCCATCACGCACTCCCCCTCATTCACGGTGACGTGATTCCCCCATCCCCCGCCTTTGTTGTTTGAGACCTGGTCTCTTCTGCCCTTCACGATCACCCATGTTGGTGTGCTGCTTCCATGTGGGCTTTGTTGCTTCTGGGCTAGATAGCCGCTTGTTTGCTTTCAAGCCTTTAAGTCCCCAGACGCTATATCTCTCAGTAGCCGGGCACCATCAGCCTTCTTCACCACACTTACTTATGCACATCTTCGTATTCAGTGTTTATGTGAGGAAGGTGATCACATAATGATTGTTTTTGTTCCTTGGTGTCTGCTACCTGGTCCAATCAATACCTTGTATTCGCTTAGGCCATGTGCTTTTTCTCTGTGGGCTTTGTTGTTTCTGAGCTAGATGGCTGCTTGTTTGCCTTCAAGCCTTTAAACCCCCAGACTCTATATCTTTTTGATAGCCGGGCACCATCAGCTTTCTTCACCACGTTTGCTTACACACACGTCTGTTTTCAGTGATCATGTCGGGAAGGTGGGTATCATGCAATGACCATTTAGCTGGGCGAGGTGCTATTGTATTGAGGGAGTGTGCGTGAGGAGACCCAATGTCCATCTGCTACCCTACTACTGAACCTATAAATATATGCACATGTCTATTTCCCCCGTAATCATAAATATATTTACATATGTACATTTCTGTATTTAGGCTTCTCTGGATGCACTTTGCCTCCTATTCCTTTCCTCTATTTCCTTAGCTTTCTGCCCGTCCCACTACCATGTTCAGCCTTCATTCTGGTTTCAGTAATTCCTCTCAGTTACCTTGCCCTTGGTCACTCCTTACCAGTCCTCCCATCCCCTCCCTCCTCTGGTTTTGAACCATTCCCTTGTCCCTGTGTTGGCTAACACCTCCTCCCTTCCCCTACCTCCCACGCTCTCATGTCCTTCCAGGACCGTTGGTCCTGTTATATTCTACTCTCATTGTTTGTCCAGTCTTTCTTCTCTAGGTGCACCTGCTGATATAGTAATATGTGCATACAAATGCAGATGACTTTTACAGCACCCAAGTTGCACATATGAACATGGCTTCAACAGCAGCAACACCAACACGCTGATAAGCAGAAAAGCCACTAACATACAAAATTTACAAGGTAAAACAAAAGGCAAAACAAAAAGATAGCGAAAAAAGAAAAAAAATGCTAGGAGTTCAAGGTCTGTTTGTTGGCCTTTAGGAGTGTTTTCCAGATAAAACTTGTGTGGTGCCACGTTCTGGCCCCAAAGTCCATCCTTTATACTCCCTCGGGATCTCTTTGTTCTGCTTCCCCCGCTGCTCCATTGCACGCCCCCAGTGTTTTCCTCAGTGTGGTGGGTTCAGCTCAGTCGCACATCCCCCACTGTGTCTCAAGTGCTGTCTCATGTAGGGCCATGTGTTGGTGCAGGATTTCGCATCTTGCAGTGTGGCCAGCTCTATGGTCCTCTCTGTACGATGGGCCCTTCGAGCTGGGCTATCAATCTGTGGGCTTGGTGGGCCCAGGTGTACTCCACTATATCCTTTCTCCTTCCTTTGTTTCAGCTTCATTCTGGATGTGTTGTGGTGCGTCAGTTCCTTTCCCACACCAGATCATCTATTTTCATTTTCTGTGGTACTCCCTTCGAATGTGGGGGTCGGGCCAATTCTGGATTGGGCCAGCGTATGGTCCAGCCTCTTTGTGTAGTCCTCCATATTTTACATTGCCCTCCTTGTTTGGTGTGTCATGGTGGGGTCCGCATGCATGTTCCAGTTCTGTGGGGACACAACCAATACTCTCCCCGGGTGGGTTAGTGCCCTGTTCCTCCCCATACCATCCACTCAGATTCTCCCCATCCTGGTTTTCCCTCCCCCTGCCCCACTTCTCCTTCTTTATGCTAGACTCTCATGTACCTCCCTAAGTGTGGCCTGCCCTCCCTCCAACTATCTATGCTTCCCCCCATTGATTGTGAGATGGATGTTTATTCTTCTATTTCTGTCATGCTGATTGCACTTACCTCAGGGGACTCATGTTGTACCTGTTCCTTTGAGTCTGGCCTTACCTCGCTTAACATAATTCCTTCCAGCTCTTCCCATGAAATAACGTGTTTCATGTGCTCATCCATGCTTTTCAGTGCTGCATAGTACTCCATTGTGTGTATGTGCCAAAGTTTATTAATCCACTTGTCTATTGATGGAAACTTAGGCTGTTTCCAAGTCTTTGCGATTGTGAATTGTGCCACAATTAGCATTGCAGCGCATATGACTGGTCATATTTTATTTGCTGCTTCCACCGTGTATACGCCCAGTAGAGGGATTGCTGGGTCATAAGGTAGATCAATTTCCATTTTCTTTAAGTATTGCCAGATTGCTTTCCACAGTGGCTGTACAAATCTACACGACCACCAGCAGTGGAGGAGGGTTCCTATTTCACCACAGCCCCTCTAACAGTTGTTGCTCTCTGATTTGCTGATCTGGGCTAGCCTCAGGGGTGTTAGGTGGTATCTCACGGTTGTTTTGATTTGCATTTCTCTTATGGCTAGGAACTTCGAGCACTTTCTCATATGCTTATTGGCCACATGAGTCTCCTCTAGTGAAAGTTATTTTCAGTTCTTTTGCCCACTTCCTTAGAGGGTTAACTGTTTTCCTCTTTTTTGCAGGTCATGATGGTGTTGTAGATATTGGTAATGAGTCCTTTGTCTGATGTGTCATTACTAAAAATCTTCTCCCAGTCTGTGGGTTGTCTTGTCACCCTCTTGGTGAAGTCTTTCGAGGTGCACAGGTGCTTTATCCGAATTAGATTCCATTTGTCGATTTCCAGTTCACCTGTGTGTGTACCCTTCCCTGTTGCAGTAAGCCAAGAGCTCCCTGGGCCAGTTCTCTGAGATTAGTCCTGATTCCCTCCTTAATGGTCCTGATGGTTTGGGATTTAACTTCTAGGTCTGTGATCCACCTTGAGTGTATTCTTGTGCATGGGGTGAGGTAAACATCTTGTTTCATCTTTCTACATGTGGATATCCATTGTTTCCACACCACTTATTAAAGAGGGTATCTGCTTCCCACTTGATGTTTTTGGGACCCTTGTCGAAGATCAGTTGTCTATATGCTGCTGATTTTACTCCTGGGCTTTCTATTCTTTTCCACTGGTCTGAGTGTCTATCGTTGTGCCAGTACAACGCTGTTTTGACCACTGTAGCTGTGTAATAGGCATTAAAATCAGGTAGGGCGAGTCCTCCAATTGTGTCCTTCTTCTTGAGGAGTTCTCTGCTAATTCTGGGTTTCTTCCCTCTCCATATGAAGTTGGTGGTCAGTTTTTGTGATTCTTTGAAGAAGGTTGATGGTATTTGAATTGGTATAGCATTGAACTTGTAAAGTGCTTTAGGAAGAACTGTCATCTTTACTATGTTAAGCCTACCTATCCATGAGCAGGGGAGGGTCATCCATTTGTGGAGGTTGCTTTTGGTTTCCTGTAATAGGGTTATATAATTATGCTTATATAGTTCCTTAGTATTTTTTGTTAAATATATTCCTAGGTATTTCAGTTTGTTCTTAGCTACTGTGAAGGGCACTTCCCTCTTAATTGCCTCTTCCATGGCCCTGTCCGATGTGTATAGAAAACCTCCCGATTTCTGTTTATTGATCTTGTATCCTGCTATTCTTCCGTATTCCTCTATCGCTGTAAGTACTCCAGCTGTGGATCTTTTGGGGTCTTCAATGTATAGGATCATGTCCTCTGCACATAGCGATAGTTTCACCTCCTCCTCTCCCAATTGGATCCCTTTGATGTCCTTCCGCTGTCTTGTGTTGTTAGCCAGAACCTCCAAAATGACAATGAATAGAAGTGGGGACAGGAGCATCCTTGTCTTGTACCCTTTTTCAGTGGGAATGTTCTTGTCTTTTCTCCATTGACTATGATCTTGGCCGTGGGTCTTTCATAAATAGCTTGTATGAGCTTGAGGAACTTACCTTCCAATCCTATCTTCCTGAGTGTCTTGATTAGGAATGGGTTTTGGATGTTTTCAAATGCCGTTTCTGCATCTATGGATGTTATCATATGGTTTTTATCCTTTTTCTTCTTGATGTGGTGTATGATATTGATGGATTTTCGGATGTTAAACCATCCCTGCATCCCTACTGCTGTATTCTATTGGCCAGTATTTTGTTAAGGATTTTTGCATCTATGTTCATTAGAGATATTGGTCTATATTCTCTATACCTGTGGGGTCTTTGCCCTGTTTGGGTATCAAAGTAATGCTGGCTTCATAAAATGAGTTTGGGAGCTTGCCATTCTCTTCTATGTTATGGAATACTTTGTGGAGGATCGGTATGAGCTCTTCCCTGAACGCTTGGTAAAATTCTGCTGTGTAGCCATCTGACCCTGGGTCCGTTTTCCTTGGTAGGTTTTTTATGACCGTCTCTATTTCTTCCTTCGCTATGAGTTTGTTGAGGTTCTTGATCTCTGTCTGAGATAATCAAGGGAGAGATGGTTTTTTCTAAATATTTATCCATGTCTTCCAGGTTTCTGAATTCATTAGAATACAAACCTTCATAGTACTTTGTGATTATACTTTTTATCTCATTGGGGTCTGTTGTTATTGCCCCCATTTCATCCCTCATCCTGCCTATTGATGTTTGCTCCTTACTATCCTTGGTAAGCTTTGCCAGAGGGCTGTCAATTTTGTTGATTCTTTCATAGAACCAGTTTTCTAGTTGCGTTAATCTTTTGCATTGTTCTTTTGTCTTCCCACTGGTTTAACTCCGCCCTGATTTTTATTATTTATTTTCTCTTGCTATTGGAGGGGTTGTTCTGTTGACTCTGTTCTAGTTGTTGGAGGTTTTGTGTTAACGTATCTGTCATACGCCTTTCTTCTTTTTTCATATATGCATTTAATGATATCAAGTTACATCTAATAACTGCCTTTGCAGTGTCCCATAAGTTTTGATACGTTGTATGCTCATTCTTGTTAGTTTCTAGAAACTTCCTAATATCCTCTCTGATCTGGGCCTGTACCCACTCATGTCGCAGGAGATCCTTGTTTATTCTCTAATTGGTTGCCCTTGCTTTTCTGGATGCCCTCTTATTAATCACCAGCTTTATGGCATGGTGGTCTGAGAAAGATGTCTGGATAATATCTATGTGTTTGAATTTACTCAGGCTGGACTTGTGTCCCAGCATGTGGTCTATTCTTGAAAAAGATCCATGTGGATTGGAGAAGAATGTGAAACCTTTTGCTTTTGGATGAAAAGCTCTATAGATGTCTATCAGGCCCTGTTGCCTAAGTACATTGTTTAGCGCTCTGGTCTCTTTGCTGAGCTTCTTTCCCAGTGACCTGTCTTTCTGTGTAAGTGGAGTGTTAAAGTCCCCCACTATTATTGTTGATTCCGTGATTTCTTCTGTCATCTTTTTAATTGTTTGACGATTTTGCCGCACCATTATTAGGTGTGTCAATATTCAATATGCAACGTGCTTCCTGGTTTACTGAGCCTTTGAGCATTATGTAGTGTCCCTCTTTGTCTTTTTTTATGGTTTGGATCTTGACGTCCATTTTGTCAGAGATTAAGATAGCCACTCCTGCCTTCTTGGAGTTACCATTCGATTGGTAAACTTTCTGCCAGCCCTTTATTCTTAGCATATTCTTGTCTGCTCGCTTAAGATGTGTCTCTTGCAGGCAGCAGATTGATGGGTTATGTTTTCTAAGCCAGTCCTCCAGCCTCTTTCTTTTAATATACGAATTGAGTCCATTGGTATTCAGAGTAATTATTAGTATCTCTGGATTCATAGTTGCCATAATCTGTTTTATGTTTTGGGTCTTTACGTATCTCCCTTCATATCATTGTGCTGTGTTTGAGTGGAGCGTTTTTATCATGTCCTCTTTTCCATCTGAGACCCTGTTGTCCTGGTACTTGTTGCTGGCATGTTGTTGGCTTCTAGGTGGAGATGGGCTATATGGTGGTCTCCTGATTGTTCTAGGTGGAACTTGATCCTCTGGCCATAGGGCTTCAACCAGTATGTTCCGCAGGGTCGGGTGACTTGCAGCATATATTTTGAGTTCTTCCTTGTCCTGGAAGACCCTTATCTTACCCTCTAAATTAATGGATAACTTGGCAGTGTACAGGATTCTGGGGGAGGCATTTTTATCTTTCAGCTTTTGGAAGTTGTTGCTCCATTCTCTCCTCCTCTTCATGGTATCTGCTGATAAGTCTGAGCATATTCTTATCTGTTCTCCTTTGTACGTGACTGTCTTCCTTTCTCGTGCTGCTCATAAAATTTTCTCTTTTTCCTCTACGGTGGATATTTTACTATTATATGTCTTGGCGTGTTCTTCTTGGGATTTAGCTTAGCCGGCGTCCTTTCTGCTTCCTGTATGAGTGGCTGTATCTCCCTTGTTAGGTTGGGAAAATTTTCTTCCAGAAATTCCTTTGCTATCTTGGCTGTCAACTTGTGTGTTGTGTTGTGTTCCAGTAAACTGATTATTCGAATATTATTCCTCTTCATAGCATCTGTCATTGATCTCAGGCTGTCTTCTGTTTCTTTAATTTTCCTATCTGATTGTTTTTCTCACTTGCTTCATTCTGTTTGAGTGTCCTCGAGTTCACTGATATGATCCTCTGCCTCCTCAAGCCTAAACGTAGCTTCTGTCACCTTTTGTGTGGCTTCTGATACCTCCTCTGTTAGTTTCTGCAGTTCCCTTTCATGGGTAGAATTCATCCCCTCTATTGTGCATTTCACCCCTTCTATCATTGCATCCTTATTCTGGGTAGCTTCTCTTAGCTCCTTTATTACTGCAAGCAGAGTTCTGAAGATTTCCTTTTGTGGCTGATCTATATCTGTTTCTTCTATTAGCAATGTTAGGTCTGTTACTGTTCTCGTTTCTCTGTTTTTTGTTTTTTTGTTGGGAGCGATGTGGTCTGTGATTCTTCCTTGATCCTTTCATAGGCCCCATGCTTCTGGGAGACCGGGGTAACCTTATCTATGTTATTGTTAAGGATTCTTTCAGGCAATTGCCTATGACCTACTCTAAGGGTGGGTCAGGCTGTTGTGTAGGCCGAGTTCTCCGACGGCTTGGTGACCCGCAGTGGTGAGATGTTTCAGCAGCTGGAGTGGGGTCTGGAATCTCAGTGAGTGCCCTCACGCTGCTTTGACCTCGTTTGACAGGGTACCCTTAGCAGCTCCCTCTTTTTTGGGGGAGGGGGGATAGTAATAAAAAAGGATTTAAAAGGTTAACGATTTAAAAATAGTTTTTAACAAAATATTGGGCAGAGGAAGAAAAAATTGGAGTGAGAGGAAGAAGAATAATCTATGAAAGAGGAGGGACAAGCTCTGATAATAATATAGGTGAAAGGAGAAGGAAAAAGAGAGAAAAGGAGAATCTATAGAAAAGGGACAGAAGAGAAGTACTAGCAATAATGAAAAAAGTAGGAAGGAAGGAGAGAGAGAATACAGCACAGAAAGTAAAAGAAAGGAAAGATAAAAAACAATGCTAGATGGAAGATATGTAGATGTGTATATGTAAAAATTTCCTCTTTTTCCCTCTATGCGCTGGTGATGCCTAATAGAATGTGCAGGTGCTTGAGTTTGCATTGTCCCAAGACGTGGTGCTGATCTGGGCTCCGGAGCAGGGCTATGTGGTGGTGGTGGGGAGGTGGTGGGAGTGCTCGTCAGCTCAGCAAGCCCTCCCAGGTCCCTGCAGGCCTATAGAGTTGAGCCTGTGGTCAGAGGCTACACAGGTGGGAACCGCTCCCCACTGGCGGTCCTGCACTAGCTGGAAAGTGCTTGGGCAGCTAAGGGTACTGAGAGGAGGCACAGGGCACACTGTTTGCCTCCTGTGGTGGCTGGGGAGGGCTCCAGCAGGCTTAGAAGCTGGCACTGGGGACCCCACTGGGCCCCTATGTGGTGTGAGCCAGCTGGAGCACACAGACAGCTCTGCAGTTAATGCAAAGCCGAGCCCCAGGTTCCCCAGCAGGCAGAATGTTTATTGTTTAATCTGCCCGGGCTGTGAGCTGTGTGGGCCGACTTCTCAGCTGAGCCACATGGACAGCGGTGGCTTGGCGCGAAACTGCAGAGAGAAATGGCGCCCTTCCTCCGCCCAGGCTCAGAGCTCAGAGCCGTGGCCGCTGGGATCCCTGCAGCTCACAGGGGGAGGGGGGGAGAGTGTGTGCTATGCCAGTCCACTGGAGTGCAGAGCTCTGTCACTCATGCTCTCTCGGCAGTGGCACCCACTCCAGCACCAGGCACTGGGAGGGGCCCTCGGCGGGCAGGCTCAGTGGCCCGGGCCGCGGTACTCTGTGGAAATGCAGGGTCGTGGGTAGGTGTGGGTTGGGCTATGGCTCGTGCCAGCGGGAAGTGCTCAGCGCAGGATCCCGGCTCGGAGTGTAGCGGGGGCTAGGCTCCCGGGGGTGGGAGGCCGGGCACACGGAGGGCCAGTGGAGAGGTCCGCGGCAGCAGTGTGGGTGGATGATCCCCTGTGGGGGTCGCCAGACAACCCGCAGGTTTGTTACACGGAGCTTGGTTGAATGGAGGGAGGGACGCGGGCCCGAAGGAAGATGGCTGCCATGAAGGAGAGGAAAGCTTCTCTCCTAGTGGGGTCCTGCGAGTGGGCAGCTGGTGTAGGGGATCACGCGACTTGCTGCGCTTGTCCAGGCAGGGCAGGCAAGTGACTCTGGGCTGGGGTCCGGTCTGGGGATGGAGCTTAGGCTAGTGGCCAGTGTGATGGCAGCAGCCTAGTGACTGAAGATGTCCCAAGAGTCCTGTTTCACCGAGACCCCTGCTTCGGAGAAATGCATGGGGTGGGGCTGGGGTGCTGTCCCTGGGGGGATATTTCACTCACCAGATTCCTACCATTAAGCTACCTGGATACCAAACTCGGAGGAGCTCTCAGAATATGTGGATGCTCCGGTCGGCCATCTTCTTTATTCCTGTTTAATCATTTTTTTGAGCTCTTACAAATATCATAACATTTCATAATTCAGTCACATGGAACAGTACTGTACAATTGCTACCACAGTTTCAAAACATTTTCTTCTTGACTTCCTTGATATCAGCTCCCCTTTTTCCCCTCCCTTCCCCGTCCTCAATTTCTTTATTTTGGAAAACAGAACCTGGATGAAAGCAGCCTTATCTCTATGCTCCTGATCACAGGGCTTGGAAGACAGTACTAGTGTTAGAAGAAAACCTCCTCAAGCTCCAAGGATAAAGCTAGAGCCGAAATGCACAATCTCCAGATGGAGTTTTCTCCACAGCTACCCTATACTAAGATGTTAGTATACAGCTCCTACAGGCGCCTGACTTCTTGCTACTCAGCTAAGAGATGCCTAGCTTTAAAAGCAATCAGCTTCCCTTTATCACTTCTTCTCCCAAATGCCCTCTGGATCAGTCCTATGGGACGGTTGTATAATTGAAGGGCAGAAATAAAAAAGGCGTTATATTCTTTCACCTATTTATGGATAGCAATAACCCCCACCCCCAACACACACACACACACACACACACACACACACACACACACCTACCAACCTAACAACGTAGGCACAACTTTTACCCTGGGGGTTCTTGAAATAATTGGGTGAGCAACTTAAGACTAGTGCCGAGGGCAGGTGAATTGGAGTAACTGTCTCCTGAGTGGAGAGAACAATGACATGTCTGCTCTTGTAGTTAAAACTGCTGGCAGATAGGAATAAGCCATGTGCTTGTATGAGGTATCATTAAGGTAACACTATAATGAGAGGATATCATGAGGATAATTTTTAATTAGGGGAATGTGACTGGGACTCTTCTTCAACTTAAAAATGTGAATTCCTCTCTCCATCCAAATACTTGGCCTTGCAATCTTCTTTAATTTTGAGAAAAAATAATTAGTCTGTATCCTCTCTTCATGGTCCTCATTTTCCCACAGCCTAAAACTTATCATGGAGTGTTTAAAAAGAATTCAGGATATTTCAACATTCACATTTGTCCATTCTCTTTGTGTCTGTGCCTTCTGGAGTCTTGCATGACTCGCTTCTATATAAATTCACTGTTAAATGACCTTGCTATCTTATTCCGGTATTGGAGATGAGGCCACTCTACTAGGTTTTGCTGTCTGCTTTATCTTCCTTAATTATACCCACTATTCCTAAGGGCCCAATTGATGGTGGGGCTGGATCCCATGGTTTACGTTTGCTTAAACAGTTGGTGTACAAATCTAAATATCACTTGTAAGTGGTCTTACTTACAGGCATATGCATATTAACCTTCCACTGACAGAATTATTCTTCAGGGAAGATCTTGCCATGTACTGTGTGATGATGAATACGATGCCAAGCTTCTTTCATTTGTCAATCTCAGCCTTATAAACTACTTGATTATCTAAGTATAAATAGACAATACCACACTAAGTTTAATAATTCATAAACAATTGATTTTTAAACATTCCATTTTATTTTGACAACTTGCAGATTTTTCTTGATAGCACTTCATATATACCATCTTCACATTTTGATAATATGTGTGCAGCTATTTTTTTTCTCATTTTCAGTGTTTTCCTCCATCCACGTCATTAATGTTGACTTTACTTTGAGGATTTAGTACTTCGTCAGTATTATTTCCTTGTCATTAAACCTAAAGGGTTCATGTTCCAGAAGTAGATCACCAGGTCTTCCTCCACACCCTTATTTCTGGAGATTCCACTAAGACCTCTCTACCATGGGTGATCCTGCTTCTATTTGAAATACTGGGTGGCACTGCTTATGGCATCACAGTAACATGCAAGCCACCGCAGGACAACACTGAGGGAGAAGTGGTGTAAGCTAGAATACAGGTTCCCTAAACATGCTGGCTCATCCATACCCGAAGATATTAGACCACCACGTTTGCCCATCAGAGCTCAGGTTTAGAAACTTCCTCACTGTTATCCTTTATCTGAGCAGTGTCAGTGTTGGATTATGAATTTCCTGAGGAAGCAATAAGGCTCAATTCTGTGCATAATGCTGAGTCAGTCTCGCTGTTATTTCCCCGGTGTAAAACACCATTTGGTAAGTGAGAAAATTTTCCCAATGACATTACCTTTTCAGGCAGGCACTGGAGACTGCTGTAGGGACAAATCTGAGGTGTTTGCTTGGATACAACGTGATCATAAAGGGTTGCACACTACCACTCTATGTGTGTGTATATTTCTTTAAAATTTTCCCTTTTCAATTTCTTTCCCATTTCTGCCTCCCTGTGGCTCTGCTCCACTGAGAGAACAACAGTGGAAAGGGGAGCAGTTAACCTCCCTGGCTGTCTAATTATGTCCATAATTTTGTAACCAAATTTTTCTTTATTTTTGAAGTGAAAACATTTCATAATCAATGAATATCAGTATTCTAACATGAAGGTTGCCAAAAATGGAGTTGAAAGTAATTTATTCGTGGTCCAATAACATTTCTGCATGCATTGCGCCACCAGTCCCTGGAGTAGGATCAGGCCCAGAAATTTGCAAATGATGTATTTGTTCACAGGATAGTTCTTTCTGCTTCTAGTAAACTTGTGAAGCATAGTAGCGGATTGTTGCTCTTCAACCGGTTTGTCTCCATAATAATTTTTTCAATGACCTCATCAATCAAAATAATTGTTACGCCAAAGGGTTGTAGTGGTCATCCTCTACTTGCATACCTGGTGCTCCAGTAAATGGGAATCTTGGTGGAGCTGGCTCTTCCATACCTGAAGACAATAGAGCACCATGTTTGCCCATCACAGAGCTCAGGTGTAGAATCCGCCTCACTGTCATCCTTTCTCTGAGGACTGGCATTGTTGGCTTATGAATTTCCTGAGGAACCACTGTCGCGCTATTCTGTGCATAATGCTGAGTCACTGTTGCTGTTATTTCTCTGGTCTAAAACCTCTGTTGGCTTAAAATGAAACGTTTTTGATGCCATGGACAAAAATTTCCAGTCAGAAGATGTCCGGAGCAATGAGGCCCGGCCATTTGCTTGGAATTTACTAGCCTGAGCTCTGGGCATTCTTCTACCCCAGCCTACGTGACAGAGCACTGCAGCTGTAAAGCTTGAGCAAACAAGGGTTAATGCTCTTTAGATAAGCACCCATTTCCTGCATCCCTTTGTTTGGGCAAAAGATCGTCTTCCCCTATGCTTGATTTGCATGTACATGCCACTCCTCTGCGTACCTAATTGAAGAATGTAAGCCCTTACTGACTCATGGGCAGGGCGCGCTCCCCTGAACTCCCTGATTGGCCTGTTGCCAAGGTAGCCTAATCTGCATGTGCGGCTGAGGCTGCCCCCTTGGCTGGCCCTTATAAGCTGTGACTCTTTGTTCATTAAAACAGGACTTGATCAGGATATTGTCTTGTCCTCATTCTCCATGCCTCTTGTACCCCCCAATTCCCACTCTCTCCCCCAGGACCTACGGTGAACGTCCCGCTGGCCGGGACATACTGGCGCCCATCGTGTGAACTGGGTACGAGGGATAAAGTGAGGGATGAAGGCGCAGGAATAAGCCGGCGAGTTAAAGTGGAAGAAAATTCCTTCGGCCGCCACGGGAACCTGCTGTGGTGTGACTGAAGGTGAGAGCGCCTAAAGATGGGTCAAGAATTGAGCAGCCATCAGATTTATGTGAAACAATTGAAAGAGGCTTTAAAGGCACGGGGAGTAAAGGTCAGGAGTTGCGATTTATTTAGATTTTTTGACTTTATAAAAGATACTTGTCCTTGGTTTCCACAGCAAGGGACAATTGATATAAAAAGATGAAAAAGAGTTGGTAATGCTTTAGAGGATTATTATGAGGTCTTTGGACCGGAAAAAATTCCTGTCACAGCCTTTTCTTATTGGGCTTTAATTAAAGATTTAATAGATAAGAAGGAAAAATGTCCGCAAATAACAGCGGCCATTGCCCAGACAGAAACAATATTAAAAATCAGTTCTAAAACAGATCTTAGAGAGTCTCAACCAGGGAAGAAGATTGACCTTACTCCCCTAGATAGAGATGAAGAGGAGGCCAAGGACCCTCCTATAATAACAGATGAAAACGATAAAGAAGGGACAAAAAACTCTTCTATTAAAATTAAAGACCAAGAAGACACAATAGGCCGAAAATATATCCAATCTTAAAAGAATTCCAAGATAATCAGGATGAGTACAATCCTGACCCTTTAGAGAAAGATTGGGATGATTTTGAAGAGAAGGCAGCTAAGTATCATAATCCTGACTGGCACCCTCCTCCTTGTAATTTGCCCTCAGCACCTACAGTGATGGCAGTAGTGGACCCAAACGAGGAACTCAAAGAAAAAATTAGTCAGCTCGAGGAACAGATAAGACTAGAAGAGCTGTATCAGTCCTTGATTAACAGACTGAAAACGTTGAGAACAGGGAATACAGGCACATCGGACCCAGACAGGCAAGGGAAATTTGTCCGCCCACCCCAGCAGCACAGGCAGCACTCCTTTAAAGAGGAGAGGTATGCGGAAGGAGGGGGGGAGGGTCTCTCCCCTCTGCATGCTTTCCCAGTCACTGAAAGCACAGATGAGCAGGGGGAACCTATCAGAAGGTATACTGGTCTCACTTTTACCCTTATCAAGGAATTAAAGAAGGCTGTTTCTCAATATGGGGCCACTTCCCCATATAGCATAGCCCTTTTGGATTCCTTGGCTGAACAATGGCTCACCCCGGGAGATTGGAATGTGCTGGCAAGGGCTGTTCTCGCTGGAGGAGACCATTTGCTCTGGAAATCTGAGTTTTATGAGTCCTGCCGAGAAACGGCAAAAAGGAACGCTCAAGTGGGAAAGGATTGGGATCTTGACATGTTGATAGGCGAGGGTGACTATGCCGCAATTGAAACCCAAAAGCAGTACGACCCTGGGTTGTTTGCACAAATCCAAGCAGCCGCTACAAAGGCTTGGAAAAAACTTCCCGTTAAAGGGGATCCCGGAGCTTCACTCACAGGAGTTAAGCAGGGGTCAGATGAGCCCTTCGCAGACTTTGCTCATAGACTCATGACAACAGCGGAAAGGCTCTTCGGTAATGCTGAGGCTGGTCTAGATTACGTAAAACAACTGGCATATGAGAACGCCAATCCGGCCTGCCAAGCAGCAATTAGACCCCACAGGAAAAGGACAGACTTGAAGGGATATATCCGCCTTTGTTCAGACATCGGGCCTTCCTATCAACAGGGCCTGGCTATGGCAGCAGCCCTTAGTGGGCGAACAGTAAGGGATTTTCTTAACGACCGAGATAAAAATAAAAAGGGTTGCTTTAAATGTGGCAAACTTGGACACTTTGCTAAGAATTGTCGAGGGGACCCACATAGGAGCGCTGAGACGAGGGCTCCAGGCCCTTGTCCAAGATGCAGAAAAGGAAAGCATTGGGCCAATGAATGTAAGTCTAAAACTAATAGTCAAGGGAATCCTCTGCCACCCCAGCAGGGAAACGGCATGAGGGGCCCGCCCCAGGCCCCGAAACAAGCTTATGGGGCAGTCAGCTTTGTTCCAGCAAACAGCAACAATCCATTTCAGAACTTAATAGAGCAACCCCAGGGAGCGCGGGACTGGACCTCTGTTCCACCTCCCACACAGTACTAACCCCTGACATGGGAGCACAAGCCTTAAGCACTGGGGTACATGGTCCCCTCCCCCCTGAAACCTTTGGATTGGTCTTAGGGAGAGGTAGTGTCATTACGAAAGGCATACAAATCTACCCAGGGGTAATCGATAATGATTACGCTGGAGAAATTAAAATTATGGCCAAAGCTGTTAATAGTATCATTACTATACCTCAAGGAGAAAGAATAGCTCAGTTAATTCTACTACCATTTGTTAAGACTGATAATAAGAGCCAATGTTCTAAAAGAGGGACAGGAGGCTTTGGATCCTCTAATGTATATTGGGTACAACCAATTACTAATCGGAAGCCTTCCCTGACCTTATGGTTGGATGGCAAGCCATTTACAGGACTAATAGATACCGGAGCTGATGTAACTATTATCAAACAAGAGGATTGGCCTTCTACATGGCCCACTTCGGAGACGCTGACTAATTTGAGAGGAATTGGGCAAAGTAGTAACCCTCGTCAAAGTTCTAAGTATATCACCTGGAAGGACTATGAAAATAATTCAGGCCTCATTAAGCCATTTATTATACCTCAATTGCCTGTTAACCTCTGGGGCAGGGACTTGCTCTCCCAAATGAAGGTCATGATGTGCAGCCCCAATGATATAGTCACTGCACAGATGCTAGCTCAGGGTTATAGCCCTGGAAAAGGACTAGGGAAAGGAGAAGATGGCATCCGGCAACCAATCCCAGCCTTGGGACAATTGGATAAGAAGGGCTTTGGAAATTTTTGATCTCGGCCATTGACATGCCTGCACCCCTAGGGTGTGCTGATCCAATCACTTGGAAATCAGATGAACCCGTATGGGTTGATCAATGGCCTTTAACAACCGAAAAACTGGTTGCTGCCCAGCAGTTAGTGCAGGAACAATTAGAAGCAGGGCATATCACAGAGAGTACTTCTCCTTGGAACACCCCTATATTTGTCATTAAAAAGAAGTCTGGTAAATGGAGACTCTTACAGGATCTGAGAGCTGTAAATGCCACCATGGTACTCATGGGTGCCCTGCAGCCAGGATTACCTTCCCCAGTAGCGATTCCTCAAGGATATTTTAAAATTGTTATAGACCTTAAAGATTGCTTCTTTACAATCCCCTTACATCCGGCAGATCAAAAAAGATTTGCTTTTAGTGTGCCATCTACGAATTTTAAAGAACCAATGAAACGGTACCAGTGGAAATTTTTGCCTCAGGGAATGGCGAACAGCCCCGCCTTGTGTCAGAAATATGTAACTGCAGCTATACAACCCGTCAGAAACCTTTGGAAAGACATGTATATTGTACATTATATGGATGATATTTTAATAGCAGGGCAGCTAGGAGAGCAGGTCTTGCAATGCTTTGCCCGGCTCAAGCAGGAATTGGCAGCGGCTGGGCTACAAATAGCTCCAGAAAAGGTACAATTACAAGACCCATATACTTATTTGGGGTTTCAAATAAATGGACCAAAAATAACCAATCAAAAGGCTGTCATTCGTAAAGATAAGTTAAAAACACTCAATGATTTTCAGAAACTTTTGGGAGATATTAATTGGCTACGACCATATCTGAAGCTAACCACAGGTGAATTAAAACCTCTGTTTGATATATTGAAAGGTGACTCCCATCCTAAGTCTCCCAGAACAATTTCAGAAGAGGCACTTATTGCACTTAAACGGGTAGAAGATGCTATTGCTGCTCAATTCGTTACTAGTATAGATTATTCTCAGCCCTTGACATTTATAGTCTTCAACACAGCAGTTACACCTACTGGTTTGTTTTGGCAAAATAATCCCATTATGTGGATCCACTTGCCCTCTTCACCTAAAAAGGTTTTACTCCCATATTATGATGCTATTGCTGATATGATCATTTTGGGCAGAGAAGATAGTCGAAAATATTTTGGAATAGAACCTTTGAAAATTATACAACCCTATTCTCGCTCACAAATTCACTGGCTTTTCCAAAACACTGATACATGGCCTATAGCTTGTGCTTCTTATGCTGGTGAATTAGATAATCATTACCCACCGGATAAATTTATTCAATTTTGCAAATTGCATGCGTTCGTCTTTCCTCGTATTATTAGTAAAGAACCTTTAAATGATGCGTTGTTAGTGTTTACTGATGGGTCATCTACAGGAGTTGCTGCCTATGCCTTTTCTGACAAAATAATTCAATTCAAGACTACGCATACATCAGCTCAATTGGTGGAATTACAAGCCCTTATTGCAGTTTTTTCAGCCTTTCCCGATCGGGCACTCAATATTTATACTGACAGTGCTTACTTGGCTCATTCAGTTCCCCTCCTGGAAACTGTTGCACAGATTAAACATATTTCAGAAACGGCTAAGTTATTTTTACATTGTCAGCAACTTATTCGTAAGAGAACTGCCCCCTTTTTCCTAGGGCATATTAGAGCTCATTCAGGTCTACCAGGGCCCCTCACTCAGGGTAACGAAATAGCAGATGCCGCCACAAAAATAGTGGCCACAGTTACCAATGAAGGCCTAACCTTAGCACAGGCCGCTCATGATCTGCACCATTTGAATGCTCAGTCCCTAAGACTGATGTTTAAAATAACTAGAGAACAAGCTAGACAGATAGTTAAACAATGTAATAACTGTGTGACATACTTGCCAGTTCCCCACCTGGGAGTCAACCCCAAAGGGCTTGTTCCTAACATAATTTGGCAAATGGATGTTACCCATTATGCAGAATTTGGTAATCTAAAATATATTCATGTATGCATAGATACTTATAGCGGGTTCATACTTGCTACCCCCCAAACAGGAGAGGCCACCAAACATGTTATAGCTCATCTGTTGCACTGTTTTTCCATCTTAGGTATTCCTAAACAAATAAAAACAGATAACGGTCCTGGCTACACAGCAAAGGCCTTTCGGAATTTCTGTGATAAATTACAAATAAAACATGTCACCGGGATCCCTTATAATCCTCAAGGACAGGGAATGGTCGAAAGAGCCCATTTATCTTTAAAGATTACCATTGACAAAATAAAAAAGGGGGAATGGTACCCCACTAAGGGTACCCCCAGAAATATCCTTAATCATGCTCTCTTTATAAAAAATTTTTTTAACATTGGATGATCACGGAAAATCCGCCGCTGATCGCTTCTGGCACTCAGAATCTCAAAAACAATTCGCCATGGTAAAATGGAGGGATCCATTAGACAATTCATGGCATGGCCCAGACCCAGTGTTGATCTGGGGGAGAGGCTCGGTCTGTGTGTTCTCTCAAGAACATGATGCAGCCAGATGGCTGCCAGAGCGACTGGTGAAACAAGTCGACAATAACATTCAATCCAGGGAAGAGGTCATTCCCTGAGAGTACCCTTTCTTATCATTTCAGAAATGAGTCCTGGCACAATATTCCTGTGGATTGTCACCCTGCGCATCTACATGACTGGAATCCACGCTGGCTTCGATGACCCAAGCAAGGCTCATGCCTTACTATAAAATCGGTATGGCAAACCCTGTGATTGCGAAACAGGATATGTGTCAGCACCCCCAAAGAAAGTCAGGTCTATAGTGGACTGCGCCTCTCATACAGCATATCAAGACTGGACTTCTAATATGTGGCAGTGTGTTAAAAAACCGAACATAATCCCTTCCGAGGATGGGCATCCTGGGCCTTGCCCATGCACAACATTTTACCAAGCTATGCATAGCACCTGTTATGCCTCTTATCAGCCATGCACACACGGGAGTAATACTTACTTTACTGCCACCTTAGAGAGGACACGCCCCGGGTCCATTGGGGGTGATTGGAGTGTCATACCTCAAACCACAGGAGTATCTAACAACTTGGGAGTTGCCTCCTGCACAGGTACAGTGGGACAGCCTGTGTGTTGGGAGATCAACCCTCCTGTTCACATATCAGATGGAGGAGGTCCACAGGATAAGGTCAGAGAGATTGTTGTACAGAAGAAAATTGAGGAGCTACATAAAGCATTATATCCTCAACTTCAATACCATCCCCTAGCATTGCCTAAGGCTAGAGGTGAACTGGAACTCGATGCTCAGACTTTTGATATCCTTGAAGCCACATATAAGTTGCTTAACGCTTCTAATTCAAGCCTTGCTAAAGAATGTTGGCTTTGTATGAGGCAAGGATACCCTGTCCCCCTTGCCATACCTACACATTCCATGAACTATACAAATAATAGTTCTTGCATAATGATTCCTCCCCTACAGGTACAACCTTTACAATTTTCCAATTCTTCCTGTTTCTTCTCCCCCTCTTACAATAATACTGATGAGATTGATGTAGGTTTAGCTACATTTACCTATTGCAGTGCAATAATTAGTATTTCAAAGCCCCTGTGTGCTCCCAATAGTTTAGTTTTTGTCTGTGGTAACAACCTGGCTTACACCTACTTGCCTGTGAATTGGACAGGGTTATGTGTATTAGCCTCCCTCCTTCCGGACATAGATATCATCCCTGGAGATGAACCTGTCCCTATCCCTACTATTGATCACATATTGGGAAAAGTTAAAAGAGCAGTGCAATTTATTCCTTTACTTGCAGGATTAGGAATCTCTGCCGCGGTTGCCTCCGGAACTGCCGGCTTAGGTGTCTCTATTACTCAATATACCAAACTGTCCGGACAATTGATTTCAGACGTGCAAGCCTTGTCAGGCACCATACAAGATTTGCAAGATCAGGTAGATTCTTTAGCAGAAGTAGTGCTGCAGAACAGAAGAGGCTTAGATTTGCTCACTGCAGGGCAGGGAGGTATCTGTTTGACCCTACAGGAGAAATGCTGCTTCTACACAAACAAGTCTGGGATCGTTAGGGACAAGATCAAACAGCTGCAAGATGACCTGGAGAAGCGAAGAAGAGAGCTGGCTGCTGACCCACTCTGGACTGGGCTGAATGGAATTTTACCCTATCTCTTACCACTTTTAGGCCCTATACTCAGTCTGTTACTAATGTGCTCACTGGGACCGGTGGTTTTCAATAAGCTCATGGCTTTCATCAAACAGCAGATTGAGGCCATCCAGGCAAAGCCCATACAGGTCCATTACCATCGCCTTGAGATGTCTGAACAGGGTGGCTCATATGAGTAGTTATGATAAGACCCCCTGCCCTTGTGAGCTGAACTGGCAGTCAATGACGGGTAAGATCGGCACAAGACATACCAACCTAAGACAGACATTGGTTTGCTCTTATTTTATGAAGGCATTCCATTGATCAATGACGGGTAAGGATGACCCTTGATGCCTGACAACCTAAGACAGACGCAGTTCCCGAAGGGATCTCTCTTGGCTTTGAATAATATATAAAAGGGGGACCTGTCCGGAGCCATGAGGCCCAGCCATTTGCTTGGAATTTACTAGCCTGAGCTCTGGGCATTCTTCTACCCCAGCCTACGTGACAGAGCACTGCAGCTGTAAAGCTTGAGCAAACAAGGGTTAATGCTCTTTAGATAAGCACCCATTTCCTGCATCCCTTTGTTTGGGCAAAAGATCGTCTTCCCCTATGCTTGATTTGCATGTACATGCCACTCCTCTGCGTACCTAATTGAAGACTGTAAGCCCTTACTGACTCATGGGCAGGGCGCGCTCCCCTGAACTCCCTGATTGGCCTGTTGCCAAGGTAGCCTAATCTGCATGTGCGGCTGAGGCTGCCCCCTTGGCTGGCCCTTATAAGTTGTGACTCTTTGTTCATTAAAACAGGACTTGATCAGGATATTGTCTTGTCCTCATTCTCCATGCCTCTTGTACCCCCCAATTCCCACTCTCTCCCCCAGGACCTACGGTGAATGTCCCGCTGGCCGGGACAAGAAGATTTTCAAAATGACATTAAAAGGCAAGCGGATACTGGAGAGTGGTCTATGGATAAATCTGAGGTGCTTTGCTTGGGTACAATATAATCCTCAAAAATTACACAGTAGCACTCTATGTGTGTATGTCTCTAAAACGTTCCCTATTGAATTTCCCGCTCAGTCTCGCCCCCCTGTGGCTATACTCCACTGGGAGAACAACATTGGAAAGGGGAGCAGTTAACCTTCCTGGCTGTACAATATCAGTAATTTTGTACCCAAATACTTCATTATTTGTGAAGTCAAAAAAATTCATAATTAACTAATATCGGTATTCTAACATGACGGCTTCCCAAAACCGAGTGGCAAGTTATTTATTCCTGGTCTAATACCATTTCTGCAGGCGTTGCACCCTCCACTCCCTGAAGTAATGATCAGGCCCAGAAATTTCTAAAGGTTATTTTGTTCACTGGATCCCTCTCACTACTTCTAGAAATCTTATAAAACCGAGGAGCGGATTGTTGCTCTTTGACCGAGGTTCCTCCCCGTAATCATTTTTTTTCGATGACCTCATCGGTCAGAAATAATTGTAAGTATGCCAAAGCTTTCTTCTGTTCAACGTCTACATACATAACAGGTGCTCCAGAAAATGGGAATCTTAGTGGAGCTGGCTCATCCATACCTGAAGACAATAGAGTATCTCATTTGCCCATCACAGAGCAGGTGTAGAATCTTCCTAACTGTCATCCTTTCTCTGAGTAGTGTCGTTTTCGGATTGTGAATTTCCTGAGGAACCACTATCCCGCAATTATGTGCATAATGCTGAGTCAAGGTCACTGTACTTCTCTGGTCTAAAACCCCTTTTGGGTCAAAATGACACTCTTTTGAAACCATGGACTATAATTTCCAGTCAGAAGATTTTCTCAATGACTTAAAAGGGCAAGCAAGCACTGGAGAGTGGTCCATGGATAAATCTGTGGTATTTTGCTTGGATACAATATAATCCTGAAAGATTACATTGTACCAATCGTTGTTTGTATGACTATTTAAAACGTGCCGCATTGAATTTCCCACACAGTCTCGCCCGCCGGTGGCTATCCTCCCCTGGGAGAACAACACTGAAAAGGGGAGCAGTTAACCCTCTGGCTGTCTAATTATGTCTGTACTTTTATACCCAAATTCTTCTTTATTTTTGAATTGAAAAAATTCCATAATCAACGAATATCAGTATTCTAACATGAAGGTTCCCAAAAATTGAGTTGCAAGTAATTTATTCATGGTCCAATGCCATTTCTTTCTTTTTTTAAAAAAAAACATTTTATTAGGGGCACATACAACTCTTATCACAATCCATACATATACATACATCAATTGTATAAAGCACATCTGTACATTGTTTGCCCTAATCATTTTCTTTTTTTTACATTTTATTAGGGGCTCATACAACTCTTATCACAATCCATACATATACATACATCATTTGTATAAACACATCCGCACATTCCCTGCCCCAATCATTCTCAAAGCATTTACTCTGCACTTAAGCCCTTTGCATCAGGTCCTCTTTTTTTTACCCTCCCTCCCCGCTCCCCCCTCCCTCATGTGCCCTTGGTAATTTATACATTGTTATTTTGTCATATCTTGCCCTATCCGGAGTCTCCCTTCCCCCCTTCTCTGCCATCCATCTCCCAGGGAGGAGGTCACATATGCATCCTTGTAATCAGTTACCCCTTTCCAACCCACTCACCCTACACTCTCCCAGCATCGCCCCTCGCACCCTTGGTTCTGAAGGTATCATCCACCCTGGATTCCCTGTGCCTCCAGCCCCCATATGCACCAATGTACAACCTCTGCCCTATCCAGCCCTGTAAGGTAGAATTCGGATCATGGTAGTTGGGGGGAGGAAGCATCCAGGAACTGGGGGAAAGCTGTGTTCTTCATCGGTACTACCTCACACCCTGACTGACCCATCTCTGTTTTGTTCTTTGTCAGTGGTTTGTTTTTGTTGTTTTGTTGTCTGATTGTATACTGTTGCTTTGTTTTCCTCTGTCTTGTTTTCATGCATGTTAGTGTCTCCACAGGTCTGTCTGAGTAGGACAGGCTGAATGAACTATCTGGAGGAAAAACAATGGGACTGACAGTTCCGGGGGATTTGGGGTGGGGGGCTAGGGGGGTAAGGAAATGGTGTTAACAAACACAGGGACAAGGGAACAACATGGGACCCAAAATGATAGAGAGGGGGGAGTGGCAGGCCTGATGAGGAATGATCAAGGGTAAGGTTGCATAGAGTGGCAGGCCTGATGGGGAATGATCAAGGGTAAGGTTGCATAGCTGTAGCCCAGGTGGTGATGGAGCATGGTAGTAGGGCAGGAGGAAAGTCAAGGGAGATGGAGGAAAGAGCTAGGAGTCAAAGGGCATTTATGGAGGTCTAGACAAAGTATGTACATGCAAATATATATATGAGGATGGGGAAATAGATCTATGTGCCTATATTTATAGGTTAAGTATTAAGGTGGCGGAAGGACATTGGGCCTCTACTCAAACACTCCCTCAATGCATGAATACTTTCTTTTATTAAATTGGAACTCTATGATGCTCACTCTCCCGACACAACTGCTGAAGCCAAAGTGGGTGAAAAAGTAAATGTCGTGAAGAAAGCTGATGGTGCCTGGCTATCAAAAGAGATAGTGACTGGGGTCTTAAAGGCTTGAAGATAAACAGGCGGCCATCTAGCTCAGAAGCAAAAAAGCCAAAATGGAAGTACACACCAGCCGGTGTGATTGAGTGCTCCCGAAGGGATCAGTTATCAGGCATCAAAGAACTAAAAATCATATAATTGGCTGCACAGCTCCATGATAGGATCGCTGAAGACAAAAGGGTGCATAAGCAAATGTGGCGAAGAAAGCTGATGGTGCCCGGCTATCAAAAGAGATAGTGTCTGGGGTCTTAAAGGCTTGAAGGTGAACAAGCGGCCATCTAGCTCAAAAGCAACAAAGCCCACATGGAAGAAGCACACCAGCCAGTGCGATCACGAGGTGCCAAAGGGACCAGGTGTAAGGTATCATGCAAAAAAAAGGATACATATATTTATATGTATATATATGTGGATATATATATATATATATATATATATATATATATATATATATATATCAGATTGAATGAAGGGGGAAGTGCAGAGTGGAGACCCAAGGCCCAAGTGTCGGCCACAGGTCCAATGCCATTTCTGCAGGTGTTGAACCACCAATTCCTAGAATAGGATCAGACCCAGAAATTTCCAATTGTCATATTTATTCATGGATAGTTCTTTCTGCTTCTTGTAAACTTGTTAAGCAGTGTAGCGGATTGTTGTTCTTCAACCAGTGTGTCTCCGTAATAATTTTTCTTTTTTAAAAAAATTATTAGGGACTCATACAATTCTTATCACAATCCATACAGACATCAATTGTGTAAAACACATCTGTACATTCTTTGCCCTCCTCATTTTCAAAGCATTTACTCTCCACTTAAGTCCTTTGCATCAAGCTCTCTTTTTTCCTCTCCCTCCCCGCTACCCTCTCCCTCATGAGGCCTTGATAATTTATAAATATTATTTTGTCATACCTTTCCCTGTCTGGCGTCTCCCTTCACCCCCTTTTCTGTTGTCCGTCCATCAGGGAGGAGGTCACTTGTAGATCCTTGTAATCAGTTCCCTCTTTCCAACCCACTCACCCTCCCCCTTCCAGTAACGCCCCTCACACCCCTGGTCCTGAATGTATCATCCGCCTTGGATTCCCTGTGCCTCCAGGTCCTATCTGCACCAGTGTACATCCTCTGCTCTAACCAGAGTTGCAAGGCAGAATTCGGGTCATGGTTGTTTGTGGGGAGGAAGCATTTAGGAACTGGAGGAAAGCTGTATTCTTCATTGGTGTTACATCAGACCCTGACTGACTCATCTCTTCCCCTAGACCCCTCTGAGAGGGGATCTCCAGTGGCCGACAAATGGGCTTTGGGTCTCCACTCTGCACTTCCCCCTTCATTCGCTATGGTAAGATTTTTTTGTGTGTGGATGATTCCTTATACCTGATCCCTTCGACACCTCATTATCACACAGGCTGGTGTGCTTCTTCTATATGGGCTTTGTTGCTTCTGAGCTAGACGGCCGCTTGTTCACCTTCAAGCCTTTAAGACCCCAGACACTATCTCTTTTGTTAGCCGGGCACCATCAGCTTTCTTCACCACATTTGCTTATGAACCGGTCTGTCCTTGGCGATCGTATCATGAAGGTGTGCAACCAATGATATGATTTTTTGTTTTTTGATGCCTGATAACTGATCCAATTGGAACCAAGTGATCACAAAAGCTGGTGTGTTCTTCCATGTGGGCTTTGTTGCTTCTGAGCTAGATGGCCGCTTGTTAATCTTCAAGGCTTTAAGACCCCAGACACTATCTCTTTTGATAGCCGGGCACCATCAGCTTTCTTCTCCACATTTGCTTTTTTACCTGCTTTGGCTTCAGCGGTTGTGTCAGGAGGGTGAGCCTCATAGAATGCCAATTTAATAGAAGAAAGCATTCATGCATTGAGGGAGTGCTTCAGTAGAGGCCCAAGATCCTTCCGCCACCTTAATACTAAACCTATAAATATAGGCACATAGATCTATTTTCCCATCCATATATATATATATATATATATATATATATATATATATATATATATATATATATATATTTGCATATGTACATCTTTGTCTAGACCTCTATAAATGCCCTTTGCCTCCTAGCTCTTTCCTCTCTTTCCCTTGACTTTCCTTCTTTCTCACTATCATGCTCCGTCCCCACCTGGGTTTCAGCTATATCTTTTCGTCACCTTACTCTTGATCATTCCCTATCAGGCCTGCTACATCCACCTGACTACCAATTTGGATCCCTTGTTGTTCCCTTGTCCCTGGGTTTGTTAACACCACTTCTTTACCCCCCACCTCCCCCTATCCCATGTCACTCTGGAACTGTCGGTACCATTGTTCTTTCTCCAGATAGTTAATCCACTCCATCTTATTTAGGCAGACCTGTGGAGATAATAACATGCACAAAAACAAGACTTATCAAAACCAAGAAACACTATACAACAAAACAACAACAACAAACTACTGACAAAGAACAAAAGAAACACAGCAAGAAAGAAACGCTTGCAGTTATTTCAAAGATCATTTGTTGGCCTTTAGGAGTCTTTTCCAGTCCAGTCTCTTGTGGCACCACGCCCTGCCGCAAAGTCCACTTAAAGCATTCCCTGGGGACCTTGCTGCTCCATTCCCTTGCTGTTCCACTGCACTCCCCCAGTGCTTTGCCTCGGTGTGGTGGGATCAGTTGGGCGCAATTCTCACACTGTGTCTCCGATGCTGTCCCCTGCAGGGCCATCGGTCAATGAGGGACATCATATCTCATAGTTGGACTGGCAATGTGATTGTTCAGTTCTTTTACTTCATTGTTTCTCTACCGCTTTAGTTTTTTTTTGTTCTAAAGCAAGTGTCAGAGCTTCTTCTGACATCTGCTTTGGTCTTTTCTTTCTTTTTAATGACCTTTCAAGTTCTGTATGTATGATGTCCTTGACGCCATCTCACAAGTTGTGTGGTCTTCTGTCATTAGTATCCAATGTCTTGAATTCATTCTTGAAATAGCCTTTAATTTAGATAGAATGGATTCAAGATTGTAATTTGGCTTCCCTGGACTTGTTTTGATTTTGTTTAAGTTCAGTGTAAACTTCCATGAATTGATCATATGGAAGTTCAAACCTAAATTTAGACTATTTCAAGAATAAGTTTGATGTAGTTGGCCCCTGATTTTATTCAGACAGATGATATTGAGCCCTTCCATTGTCTCTTTCCACAGATGTAGTCTACTTGATTCTTGTTTATTCCATCTGGCAGGACCTGCATGCATAGCTGTCATTTATGTTGTTGAAAAAAAAAGTAATTGCAGTGAATAAGTGATTGATCTTATAAAGTTTTATTATGTGCTCTCTGGCATAATTTCTATCATCAAGGACTTATTTTTAAACCAGACTTGGTGGTGTAGTGGTTATGTGTTGCGGTGCAGTCCACAAGGTTAGGAGTTCAAAACCACTAGTTGTGCCAAACAGCAGCTTTAGGCCTTTCTCTTCTTGTAGAAAGAGTTACAGTCTCAGAAACCCACAAGGAGAGTTCTACCCTATCCTAAGGGTCACTATGAGTTGGCATTGACTAGATAGAAGTGAGTTTTGAGTTATCCTTCATCTCTGTTTGCCACTTTTACATCCCAATAATCAATAATTATCAACACATCTTGATTGCAACTTGGATTAATGTCAGATGTATTAACCCCTTCAGGTAAACTTCCTGATTTCCTGGAGCCCAAACCCCAGTGCTTCCTGAATGCCTGCACAGGAAGTTAAAAGTTACGTAGCACTTTTACAAATGGAAGCGCACATAAATTCACCAATCCCTAGTCTTACCTCACCATCTTTTGTGAGTATGTATAAATTACCTCTCTATTTCCCTGTACTTCTGAAAATCTCTAGATATTTGAAAACCCAGGAATCTTCTTGGATCATTGCTCAGGGCTTCTCAACAAATTAATTTTCTTTCTTTCTTAAAAAAAAAAAGCTATGTCTAGAGATTGGATTTCTGTGCACATTACACGTAGGGACACTTTTTGGTTAATTTACAGCTCAGTGAAACCAACTGACAGACAAGTAGTCTAGTGAGGGTGATAGTGTTGTTATTTTTGGTAGGTACCATTGAATTGGCTCCTACCCATAGTGACCCTATTTAAAACGGACTCAAATGCTGCATGGTCCTGTGCTGTCCTCACAATTGATCCTTAATGCCTGAGTGCATTGAGACAACTACTGTGACAATCCCTCTCCTTGAGGACCTTGCTCTTTTTTGCCATCCCTCCACTTCACTCAACATGATGTCCTTCTCTAGAGCCTGGTCTCTCCTGACAATATGTCCAAAATATGTAAGATGAAGTCATGCTATCCTTGCTTCTAATGAGCACTCTTGCCTTATTTCTAAGACAGGCCTGGTTTTGCCTTTTTGTCCATAGTACTTTCAATATTCTTTTGCAGCACCACAGTTAAAGTTCATCTATTCTTCTTAGTCCTTCCTTTTTCAATGTCCAACTTTCACATGTATATGATGCAATGGAGGGTACCATGGTTTGGGTCAGGCACCTTAGTCCTTAAAGAAACATCTTTGCTCTTCAGTACTCTAATGAGGTTTTGTGCAGCTGATTTAACTACTGTAATACATCAATTTTATCTCTTGGTGCTGCTTCCATGAGCATTTATTGTTGTTTCAAGTAAGACAAAATCCTTGACAATTTCAACCTTTACTCCATTTATCAAGATGTTACCTATTGGTACACTTGTGAGGATTTTGGCCTTCTTTACACTGAGTTGTAATCCATACTGAAGGCTACTATCCTTGATCTTCATCAGCAAGTACTTCAGTTCCTCCTCACTTTCAGCAAGTAAACTTTTGTCATCTGCTTATACAGGTTCTTAATAAGCCTTCTCCCGGTTCTGATGCTGCACTCTTCTTCATATAGTTCAGCTCTCCTGATATTTGCTCGGAATGTAGATTGAACAAGTATGGTGAGAAGAGGCAACCCTCCTGAACAACTTTCCTGATTTTAAACCATGCAATATCCCCTTGGCCTCTTTGCACACTGCCGCTTGATCCACGTACAAGTTCCACATGAGCACAATGAAGTGTTTTAGAATGCCCATTCTTTTCAAGGTTTTCTGCAGCTTATTACGATCCACAGAGTCAAATGCCTTTTTATAGTCAATGAAACACATGCAAGTATCTTTCTGGTATTCTCTGCTTTGAGCCAAGATGACCTGACATCAGCAATGTGATCAGTATAGAATAAGAGTGTACTGAAAATTAAGAAGGATGTTCATGCATTACATTGAATAATGTTATGTAAATGAACATGCTTAGTAAGTATAAAATAATATTTAGGGGCAATGCAAAGGCTGAACAAATGAAGTTATTCTACGTTTGACACTGTTCTTTTAAAAACAAATGTCACAGGTTGGTGGTCAGCTAGATAAAAATGTAGTGTCAACTGACATGCTTTATTTGATCCAAATATTTGGACCAGGCACATTTATTTGATCTCAACAATAAAATAAAAGATAATCCAGGCCAGTCTTGATTTCCAATTTAAAGTCGTTGGAGAGTAGACATGAGCTGTGACAATGCTAGACTGGAGCTGAGCAGTTATGAACGAATCCACATGCCACAGCCCTTGCACTTGTCATGGCCGCCTCTGAGCGCGTGTCGGTATTTATGCTACTGGTCTGGCCCCTGTGGGCTTTGTGGTTTACAACCTCTGTCTCAAAGCACTGTGTCTAGTTTGTACCTGGGATGTAAAGGAGTTGGAATAGGCCGTCAAGAAGCAGACTAAAGGGATAGATACATTTAAATTTAATGGCCTGTTTTAAGGAACACTTTTTATTGTTATCAGAGAGAAGTAAATGTGGTTACTGGGCTTTGGCTGTGTGCCTTGCTTTTGGCTGGAGCAACCCTGGAAATAGATCAGGCTATAAGTGTGCTCACAAAGCCCTGGCTCCTGCTCCCACTGTCAGCTCTGCAGACCAAGGAGTCCCTGCGCATGGCAGGGAGAGAAGGAGGGCTGGCTGCTTCTGTGCACCACGTGGGCCTGATCATGGAAGACACCCTGGCTTTTCCAGGGGCTGCCCAAGGAGTTGGGTAGCATGAGCTGCACCTGTGGGGCAGTTAGCAAGCCAATAGGAGAGACAAAGGCACCAGCAAGTGACATCGTTCCTGGTGGCCATTCTGGATATGTTCCAAGTCAAAGCTTAAGCTGTGGACTGCAACCCCATCTGGGGTCACCTAACTGAATGTGGGGTTGTGAACAATTTGGCCACAGTAAAAAGTTTCTGAATATGCCATGACCAAAAATTAATTCAAAATCAAACTTGTAATGAGTGTGAGGGGTTTCTGGTAGTGCGTGGCAGCCAGCGTTGCAAATTTCTTGGGTGATAAGCGGTTAAGAGTGAGGAAAGTGTGCAAAGCCCTGTCGACGTGACCAAGAAATCAGGCACGTTTTCTGGTGAAGCTGGGAACAACTCTCACCATTTGGGATATGTTTATAGGGCCATGGCGGTGCAGCTACGCTGTAGGAGAATGATGTGCTGTTTGCTTTTGTAAATATGGTTGTCTGGAAAGCCCTGTGGGGATGTGCTAGTCTATTCTCTAGGGTCTCTATGAGCCGATCAATTGTTTAACACTTTTATTGGCAAATAATTCAAATATCACACAATTCAATAATTTACTCATATCAAGAAGTTATACAATTATCACTATAGACAGTTCTAGAACATTTCTTCATTTAAAAATTCATTTTATTTGGGCTCGTACAACTCATCATAATCCATACATCCATTGTGTAAAGCACATTTGTACATTCGTTGACCTCATCATTCTCAAAACATTTACTCTCCATGTAAGGCCCTGGCATCAGCTCCTCATTTTTCCTCCTCCCTCCTCGCTCCCCACTCCCTCATGAACCCTTGATGATTTATTATTTTGTCATATCTTACATTGTCCAACGTCGCCCTTTACCCACTTTTCTGTTGTCCGTGCCCCAGGGAGGAGGTTATATGTAGATCCTTGTAATCAGTTCCCCCCTTTCCACCCCACCTTCGCTCCACCCTCCTGGTATCACCACTCTCACCACTAATCCTGAGGGTTCCAGTGTGCCCTGGATTCCCTGTGTTTTCAGTTGCTATCTGTACCAGTGTACATGCTTTGGTCTGGCCGGATTTGTAAGATAGAACTGGGATCATGATAGTTTGGGGAGAGGTGCATTTTCTTCATTCTGGCACTCACTGTTATTAGCTTTCCATTTCCACCCAACCTTCCCTGCCACAGCCTCCAACTGATGGCAATGGGTCTGCATTTCTAGACGCACTTTCACTTTCCCGAGAATGCTCCTCCAGTCAAGTGTGAAGAAACAAATTTTATCGCACTCCTTTTTCCTAGGGACACTGACCAAGCACATATCTTCACTGACAACAAGTGGTAAAATCCCAAAAAACAGAGAACCCAATAAAATAAGATCACACACACTCCTACCGCACAGGGCTCACCACTGAGATTACACGGGAGTGTTTGCTGATGCGGCTGCTGCTCCCTCGCTGTCCTGTCTCCTCTCCTCCATTCTCACCGCAGCCTTCTTTGCAGGGGGAGGATTGGGCAAACTGCAACTGAGAAGTCACTTGGGAAGATATGACTATAAGATGGCTGAAAAGAAGGAGCTTTTGTAATGAAGATGTGGAGTAAGAGGAAAACAAATTAAACTGCACTAGCACAGGAGAAGTTAGGTACACGAAGAGTTTCAAGATTGCCTGGAGGGGTCTGCCCTGAAGGGCATCCCACTGGCCTGCAGAAAGCTTCGGCGGAGGGCAGGAAGAACAAGGACCACCGTGGAAGGCCCATTTCTGGTGAAAGAGACATTAGCTAGGAAATGCAAAGCACCTGGACATCCTCTCACAGAGAGGTCCCAGGGAAGACATGAGCCAGTATAGCACTGGTGAAATACAAACTTTCCTCTGGCTCTTTAATGTTTTCTTCCCCCCACTATCATAACGTCAATTCTATGTTACAAATCAGATTAGACCAGAGCATGCACACTGCTACAGATAAGAGCCAGCAACACAGGGAATCCAGGACAGATACACCCCTCAGGGCCAACAAGGAGAGCAGAGATACCATGAGGATTAGGGGAGGGTGGGGGCAGAAAGGGGGAATTGATCACAAGGATCAAACTAGGACCCCCTCCCAGGGGGATGAATAACACAAAAGTAGATGAGGGGCTATGGAGGACGATGTAAGACATGAAAATAATAATCTATAACTTATCAAGGGTTTGTGAGGGAGTGTGGGTCCGGTAGGGAGAGGGAAGAAATGGGGGGAGGGGCTGATATCAAGGGCTCAAGTGGGAAGAGAATGCTTTGAAAATGATGATGGCGGCATATATGCAAATATGTTTGACAAGCTGGATGAATGTATGGATTGCCATAAGAGGTCTAAGAGCCCCTAATAAAAGTATTAATAAAATAAGAGGGAGAAATGAAAGTGGAGAGAATGCAAATTGAATTTACTGTGTTTACAAAAATTCCTATATGTTTAATTTTACTTTCTGTTTTCATAAGAAGTGGTTTGACAGTGGAAGGAAAGGAATTGTAAATAAATATGAATAATATGTAAATGCATTTGCAATAATACACCTGTGAGTGTCAAATGATGCCACTGGTCTGAGGGCATAAGTGCTCTATAAGGGGTTAGTAATAATAGCAAGACAATTCACTGCTAGGCTAAACACTAACTTGTTGGTATGGTTTGTTAATTATTTCTGGAGGTGACTTCGGATGAATGGCAATAAAAGTTTGGGGGAATGAGTTTTTGATTGACCCCAAAATGATTTTGCTGCAAAATTCAAATATGGTGAGCATAATGTGGAGTTTATCCTCCTCTAGAGAACTCTATAGGTTTTCATATCCCATTCTCATCAATAGCAAGATAATTTATCTTGATTACAAGGAGTACTGAAGGAAGTAATTGTCATGTGCTGCTTATTATAGTGCTTCTAAATAAATTAAAAACTCCAAAGATACAGAGGTTTGAAAGCCAGCCATAGGAGAGTTGTATGAGTCCCTAATAAAATGTAAAAAAAGAAAAGAGGAGAAAAAAATGATTAGGGCAAAGACTGTACAGATGTGCTTTATACAATTGATGTATGTCTATGTATGAACTGTGATAAGAATTGTATGAGCCCCAATAAATTGTTAAAAAAAAAAAAAAGAAAGCCAGCCATAGGGCATGCACAGTTGCATGTGTTTCGATGACCAATAGTAAATGATCCATGGACTAGCAATGCTTTCTTAAAATGACTGTAATCGTTTTAATTCCTTTCTTTTCCAGCTCATTTACAATCAGCTTTTAAAAACAATTCTGAACCTGGGCGCCTTTTCCCCAAAAAGAGGCTCTGGATCCTGACACTGGGCCCAAGGTACAAGGAATCCCTTTGGGGATGAACCCAGTCTCACCAGTGACCCCAGGGTGGCCTCTACATCCAGCTCTCAGGTGCAAACACATAAACCTTGCATAGGGTTTGTTTGTTTTATAATTGGACTTCAGTGTCAGCATTCAAAAACCAGAAGCTATCACACGAATGAACAGACCTCTCAGGTCTCTTTAAAAATCAGAAACTGGTCACATTGGGTCTTCCCTGCCACGTATAGGTAGGAGAGAATAAGAAGCAGAAAGGAGGACAGGCGCCCTCTCTTTCAATTTGGAGGGCGGGGTCTCTCCCTTAGGCGAGGTCTGCATACACGCCCTCTCCCCCTATTCGGTTCCACAGCTTGCTCTCTTTCTGCAGGCGCTCTCCTTGGGTCCCAGCACTTCTCACTGCGTTTCTGGGCCTCCTCTTAACCAGCCATTTTCCCACGTGGTTTTTTGAACTCCTCCAAAGTGGCCATTTTCAGTTGTGAACCCTACCTGCACACCATGAGGCCTTACACACTTTCTAGAGATAGCATGTGCTATCTGCATGTAGCACATTCGGATTATAGTGTATTACCTGAAACTTTCCTTTCCCTCCTAAAAGTTACTAGATTTACAAAAAAAAAAAAAAAATGCTCCTGCCCCATGAATTCTTTCAGCATTGAGAAGCAGGAACAAGGGGAACCCATCCGAGAAACCTACACCATGACCGTCTCTCCTAAATGGGGTGGGTTCCACAGGCATATTGGTCCCCTCCCTTCTGTCTCATCTCTTCTATTTTCCAGGACATGTAGCAGTTCAACTTGGGACCATTACTCTGTTCTCCATCATCTTTAGTTCCTTGCACTTCCACCTGTCACTATGCTCAGAAAAAATGAAGGCTCCTCTTCATGACCCAGTCATCTAGGAAAGGGCAAGGTTGTCACAAAATGTCATCAGAATCCTCATCCTCATCTAGCCATTGTCTCCCAACCTGTGGCCCTTCCTAAATATGCTGATGTACTTTTTGACAAACTAGCCACTGAACAACTTGGTATCTTCATCAGCTCTGTTCAACAGGTAGAAAACTTGGAGGGCTTGGGTTCGGATGTCTGCTTTCCGCAGCACTGCCTCTTCTGTTGTGTCCCTCTGGTTGAGAAGAAAGGCTAGAATAAGATGCGGGTAGTTAGTGTGCAGATACTAAAAGCAGGAACATCCACAGGGCCTCTTGTCCTCTGATCAACCCTCCCAGGAGATCAAACGCAGCCCTCTGGAGGGTCATGAGGCCTGCTGCACATGAGACGATGCATTTTCTACGTTTATAGGCATGGTAACTACCTTCTTGAGACTCTGTTTCCTGATCTCTTTGGGTGGGCAAAGCTTTCCGTGGCGTTTTCATTGATGTCCACATCAGAAGGAAGACCAAAAGAATGTGCAGTAGAGACCAAGGTGTCTATAATACTTCCACCATATGAACAAGCAATTGGATCACTCTCTAGTTCTCTGTTCCAACTTTCTCTGCATGGTCTAGTGAAAGGAGTAGCCTGGAGTCCCGTTCCAGGAATCTTGATATGGCTTGAGGGTTCAGGCAGGGCTATAGGCCTAGATGCAAAACTGTTCCAAGCAGCAATCTGTGTACGCATTTTCTTCAGTTACTTTGGGGGAACTTTACCGCACTCAGTACAGGAGCAGTAGTAAGAGGTGGTACCAAGAAAGCACCTGCTGTGTAGACTTACAGTTGATGCATCTGCTGTGTTGGATACCTCTGGATCCCCTGTGGATCCAAGCATCACTCCCAACTTTCTAGAGACTTGACCTGTGTCATATGATAATACCTTTTCTTGAACAGCTCCTCTTCAATGAACCTTAAGAGAGACATTGTCTGGGGCTTGTAAAGGCTCTGCAGTCCCCTGGTGACCCTGCTCAATTGCCCCTTATTCCTCCACCAATCCAGGATTCTCATTCAGACTCTTTTGTTTTGGCTCCCTTCCAAATCTCATTTTCTTTAGCAGAGCACATTGCCTCACCTCCTATGTCTGGCCATGAATAGTATCTGACAGGGGTCCGCATTCATGCTTTCGCTTTCGGTGTCCGACATCTGGGAGACAATTCAATTTCTTCATGTCTTTCTTTAGCGCCACACTACAGAAAGGATATGGGTGCGATTATAGTCATTGTGCTAATTTCAAAGTAGTAGTGGGTGTAAATGATACAGCACTACATTTGCAACAACTGTAATGCGACTTGAAAACACCTGTAGTTCCTATTGATGGCAAAGTCACAGAGACAACTGCATTTCAGTTAGAGGTTAGAGAACATTGTGACCATTTTCTTCAGCATAGTGAATTATTTAACATGGCAATTCTAGCTATGGTCTTTGTTATTCCAACCAAACATCTTCCTTATGGATCTCAGTCAGGGTAGAGACCAAGGGACCATGTGTGGTGAGATGCTGATATGATTCAGTTAAGAGTGATTGCTGATTGTGACTGTCATCTTGTTGGGTATAAAATGAACCATCTCATAAGAAGAGGGTGGAGGAGGATCTTATTAACCTCTGCTAATTGAAAAGAGCCAGAAATGAGTCCTTTGAACCTTGAGATCCCTGTGTATTGAAACTCCTTGATCCAGGAGGGGCAGTCAATGAGTGACAGAGGAGTGATACAGCAGAATCAAGAGTCAAAGAATGAGACATGGCAGTTGACTTCCCAGCCCATGGAGGAAATCAAGCTGATTGCTGTTGGTTGCCTAGTGGAATGAGATTCCTCCAAGCATATAATTAGAGGAGCTAGGTTTACTGAATCACAGAGCTAGAGTTGAGTGTCTTGAAACTGAGGCTTACAGTGGAGTGGCATGCACTTTTGCATTTATTGTCATCCCTAAAGAATTTTGTCACATTGCATGAGCAGGGTAGAGGTCAAGGGACCATGTAGCTGAAAGATCAAAGACCATAGAGAGGCCTGCCTGCACGCAGTCACTGCTAAATAATTGCATCCTGAGCATTTGTAGCTTGTTAACAAATCCCATAATCTTGAATGTTGTCTGTGAGCTCTGTGTGGTCATGATAGGAAGTGGCCAGCACAGGGGCTAGAGAGTGCTGTGGGAGGGATGACTGATATTCGAAATGACAAGGACAGCTGGAGGGTGGAGGCATGTCAGACCCCAGCCTCCTAGAAGCCGGCTTATAGTAGGTGATGCGGATGGCGGTGATTTTCCTTCCCCTCTGTGAAGCCACCAGAGAAGGATGAAACTTTCTACTTCCATAAAGATGTACAGTCTCAGAAATGAGCAGGGGCAGTTCTACTTTGTCCCACAGCTTTGCCTTCAGTTGGAATTGACAGGATGGCAGTGAGTTGTGAAGCCAGAGGAGCCCTGGTGGTGTAGTGGGTAATATTTTGGGCTGCTAAACACAAGATCAGCAGTTCAAACCCACCAGCTAGTCCAAGGGAAAATCATGAGGCTTTTTACTCCTATGAAGATTTATAGCCTTGAAGTAGAGAGAGCAGAATAAAGGTCGAACATGATAGTGGGACAGGAGGAAAGTAAAAGGAAATAGAGGAAAGAACTAGCAGTCAAAAGACATTTATAGAGGTATAAACATAGGCATGTATGTGTATAAATTTATTACTATATAGCGATAGGCATATAGGTCTATATACATATATTTATAGGTTAAGTATTAGGGTAGCAGACAGACACCAGGCCTCTACCCAAGTCCTCCCTGAATGCAAGAACACTTTGTCCTAATCACCTGGCATTCTGTGATGCTCACCTTTCCAACATGATTGATGAAGACAAAATGGGGGTATAAGCTAATGTGGTGAAGAAAATTATGGTGCTATTACAAGATATAGCATTGGGGTCTTAAAGGCTTGAAGTTAAACAAGCAGCCATCTATCAGGGAATCAACAAAGCCACATGGAAGAAGCACATCAGCCTGTTTGATCACAAGGTGTTGATGGGAATAGGTATCTGTCCTCAGAAGACCCAAAATAAACAACTATTTCTATGTGAATGAGGGGAGTTGGAATGCAGATTCAAAGCCCATCTCTAGACAATTGGACATCCCCTTACAGAAGGGTCACAAGGAAGGGACAGGCCAGCCAGGGTGCACTATAGCACCAACAAAATATACAACATTCCTTTAAATCTTTAATGCTTCCTCCCCGCACTGTCATGACCCCAGTTCTACCTTACAAATCTGGCTAGACCAGAGACTGTACACCGGTACAGATAAGAGCTCTGAACACACAGAATCCAGGACAGATAAATCGCTCAGGTACAAAAATAAAAGTAGCGATACCATGAGGGCAGGGGGAAGTTGGGAGAGAAGGGGAGAAAGGAAGAATTGTTCACAATGATGGACATACAACTGTCCCCTGACCCACCCAGCAGGATGAACAACAGAAACATGGGTGAAGGGAGACAGTGATGGTATAAAATGTGAAGATGAAAATAATTTGTAAGTTATCAAGGATTCAAGAGGGTGGGAGTGATGGGGTGGGGAGGAAGCAGTCTAAAAAGAAGCTGATACCAAGGGCTCAAGTAGAAAGAAAATGTTTGGAAATGATGATGGCAACATATGTACAAATGTGCTTGGTGCAATTGATGTATGGATTGTTATAAGAGCTGTAAGAGCCCTCAATAAAATGATTTATTAAAATTTAAGAAAATAATATAAATAAAATATTTACATCCTCAGAAATAGAGAGAAGTTCTACAGGGTTGCTATGGTTGGAATCAACTTGATGGCAATGAGTTGACACTTGAGTTGTGAAGCCAGAGAACTGACACATCACTTCTTAAAAATTCCCATGAAAGCCATTCTTGGTGGGGGTCTTTGAATTCCAGCTTACCCTCCTTAGTCGGGCTCTACCACTTTCCCATTCCATCTCTTGCCACCCTTCCTCATGGCCTCTGCCCCAGCAGAGGACTTCTGGCACTGCCTCCTTGAACATGTGAAACTCTTGCTATGCCAAAGTCTTTATACCTTTTTCCCTACTGCGTAGATGTTTGTCCCACTCTTCACATCTCAGTTCAAATGTCACTTCTTCATAGTGACCTTTTCTGATGTTTCAGGCCAGATCAGATCTTTCCTGTTATCCTTGCTGTGAAATATAGTTCCTTGATTTGATGATAATACTTAGCACAATTTTTAATTAGTCACAAAACAAATAAAACACAATCACACATCTACCCACACAAACTTTCAGCATAAAGGGGATAGGTCCGCATCTGGTTTGTTCTTCACAGTAAACCCAGAGCATGGCAGTGTTTGTCACCCTGGAGGAGACCAGTAAATTAATGATTGTAAATGAATGAGTCACAGGCTGACAGATTGTCTAATTCATCTTTGTTTGCCAGTGCTTAGGGCCATGCTTGGTAGATAGTCTGCTCATCTAATGAGAACCAAATGAATTCAAGGCTACCTGATGGGGCAGAAGTTTTTCAGAAGACAGTGATGGAGCTATCAGGGCCTAGCCTAGCCCTGGACCATCTCCCAGAGTTCAACTGCTTAATTCCCTTAATGTTTCTTTTTCTTTTTAAAATTAGGTCTCCTTTTCTATCTGTTGAAAGTGCCTGATTTAGGGGGAAGTTTTGAGCATCTGTCAGATGTAAAAACACATTCTTGGAGCCATCTTGGTGACAGAAACATCTCTCAGTGGGTTTGGCCTCTTGAGGAACTGCAGCTGGGCTGCCATGCAGTGCCCATTGGACAATGCACAAGCGTCACCCAACAACTTCCTTACAGTTTTTATTCTCCATTCATCGTGCCATTGGCACATCTTTGCTGTGTCGTTTAGTAAGAATCACTTACTGCTCTCTGGGTGGGGCAAAGAGCCCTGAACTGCTCACTACGCTGTCAGTAATTTTGCACCAACGAGATGCTCTGTGGGAAAAAAATTAGGCTGTCTGTTCATGGAAATATATAAAGTCTTGGAAATCCCAAAGGGGCAGTTCTACTCAGACCTACAGAGTCGCTATGAGTTAGAATGTACTCCATGGCGATGAGTTTGTTAGTGTATCTTACAGTTGCGGCAAAAAGCACTCGGCTGTTAATGGAAAGTGTGAATTGAGTCCATCCAGAGACTCCTGGGGAGAAAGGGCTGCTGATCTACTTTTAAAAGAAGCTGCCAAAGAAAACCCTATGGATCACAGGCCTACTTCGACACTCAATGGAGCCACCACGACTTGAGGTTGACTTGGTAGCTTTTTGGCTTGGACAATGAGGCAAGGTGTTAGTGAATTTCATTGAGAACCTAGGAGACTGTCAGGGTAAAGAGGTAGATGAAAGATCTAATTCACCTCTTCCATGATAACATCTTTCTGCCCGGGACAGGAGTTTGTCCTGCTGCTTGCTAGTGGCATGAACATGATTGAGTCCTGACTTTTCCCTTCCAAGAAAAAAGTAATGATAGTGAAATTGAGACAGAAATCTAATATTCATGAAGTACTGATTACCCACAAATAGGATAGTGTCTTAAAGTATATGGTGTCAGTTTTGCAAGGGGTTGAGATAAATATGTATGTTTATGTGCCCAAACACCATAAAGTCTACTTACTGAATAATTCCACACGAAGATCAGAAATAGAGCCTGCCACAGCCCATTCGTCATCAGGCATGGAGCTTGGGTGAGTTGTGATTATTCAAGATAATTACACATGGCATGCAACATTCATGAAACCCAGCAGACATCCTTGCCAACTAGGAATAGGGAAGGGCTTTGCTTTGAAGCATGGTAAATCCCCCAATTATTATTTCACTTTTTGTAGTTCACGTTTGGGCCACTTTTCATAGGTGCTAATTAAGGTGTTCAGAGTACCTTCTGAGGGATGATTGGGAGTACTGCTGGAATGAAAAGTTTTCCACCCAAGTGGCAGATGTACTAAATATTGTTCAATAAAACATTGCAACCTGGGAGTCAGTTAACACTCAAAATTAGCTAGCTTTGAGCTTCTCATCTTACTTAGCTCTTTTGCACCAAGCAAATACTCACATCTTGAACAAATCTTCCAGACTCAAATATTTTCCCCTAGTGAAACCAAAGGTATTCTACCCGTCTTTTCCATTAATTAAAATTAAATCTTCTATGACTGATGGGGAATTCAATCCACAAACATTGGATGAATTTTCTCTTCAGACACCTGTGTGTGATATTTTTTAAAGCAGCCATCTCATCTGTTCTCAAACACTTTCCTTTGTGTGCTTTCGGCCAAGGGCAAGGAGATTCGTAGTTCCATTCTGAGCCCCACAAACCAATCTGGAAACTGGTGATGTTTAGATTCTTTCACTATTGCTGAAAACGAGCACGTTAAATTTGCAGAAATTGAAGGCGAAAACACCTCTCTATCACCCAAGCCCTGCTACCTACAGTCCAGCAGGGAACTGAAGTGGCCGGGCCATTCCAATTTAATCCCTTCTCACAGACTCCAAAATATCTCTCCCTTCTATCCTCCACAGAGCTGCTAGATGGAATTCTTTCTTTCTTTTTAAAAAAGTTTTTTTTTTTAAAGAAAGCTTTTGCTGTGTCATTTTCCCTGCTTAAAATAAAATCCTTCCAAGAGACTGAAGTCTAAAAGTTAGCAACCCTTTCTTTATGTTCCTCTGGAAAATCCCAGTGCTTTCCTCTACTGAAATAGGCCCAGGACCTTGAACTTTCATGGTTCTGCTAAGATCCCCTCACTGACAGGAGTGGAAGGCCACTGCATCTGTCCAGTCCTAGAGGGTCCGCCCCATGGATGGAGCCCTGCTATGGAATTCATCCCTTCTTTATTGTAGTACCTTCCATTCAAAGACCACCAGAGACAACCACCACGGATACTGGGTTGTTGTCGGCTGCCCTCAGGTTGCCCGGCTCTGGTGACCTTGGGTACAACAAAGAAATGCTGCTTAATCTGTTATCATGTCCAGGTCATTGCTGTAGTTTTTTTTGCTAATCCCCTCACAGGGAGTATGCCCCTCTCCACACTGCCTCTGCTTTATCAGATGTGATACCTGATCCATGCAGCAATGGATCCATCTTAAAGGGTACTGGCTGTGCTCTGTGGGGGGTCCCCCTACAGCTCTCCCTCCAGGTTCCAGCATATGCTTCCTCTTCTCGTCTCTGTACTCTCTTACTGCCGTCCTACCATCTGTCCTTACTTATGTTGGCTTATATAGGGTTCTCGCAGGAGCGGATGACCTTTACTTTCTCCGGAAGAGTGGCTGGTGCGTTTGATCCAGCTACTAATGCTTATGTCTCTTAAATTCTCCTTGAGAACCTCATCTGCTTCCTGTCTGATTCCAGGTTGTACCAGCATGGATGGAAGTGATCAGGGTTTCAGGGAGGAGAAGCCACTGAATTGAGGTCTTGCTGCCAGGAAGCAGGGATGCTAGGGCTGGAGTCTCGATTCTTAGTTCTGTGACCTTTTCTCTGAACCTCTGATTTAGAGTTGGGTCAGTGTACCTAGCAATCAGGATGGTTTCTCGATCAGTGTTTTCAAACTATGGTGTCACGAAATTGATTTAGAAGGTCTTGAGCCATGGTAAAAAGAAAACAGGACAGAAACTATTTGCAGTCGTCCCACACAATAATGATAAGTATTGTTTCATTATACATTGGCTTTAGTGGTGTGATTTGCGTAGGACTGAATATGAAATGCCACAGTCAAATAAATTTGAAAGCAATTTAAAAAATCATTTTATTGGGGGCTCATACAACTCTTATCACTGTCCATACATACCTCAATTGTGTCAAGCACATTTGTACATTCGTTGCCCTCATCATTCTCAAAATATTTGCTCTCCACTTAAACCCTTGGTATCAGCTCCTCATTTTCCCCATTCCCTCACCGCTCCCCCCTCATAAACCCTTGATAATTTATAAATTATTATTATTTTGTCATGTCTTACACTCTCCAACGTCTCCCTTCACCCACTTTTCTGTTGTCTATCCCTCAGGGAGGAGGTAATATGTAGATCTGTGTTATCGGTTCCCCCTTTCCACACTAGCCTCCCAGTATCGCCACTCTCAGCACTGGTCCTGAAGGGATCATCTGTCCTGGGAAGTAATTGTTTTAAAGAGAGCAGTGAACCCTCTCAGGATGCAAGTTGGAAATGAGCTTGAGACTTCACAGGGGCCGGCCCAAGGGTAGTCGAAAACATCTCAACCTGTGGGTCATGAAAAATTTGGCAACAATATAAAGTTTCTGAATGCACCATGACCAAAACTTAATCCAAAATCAAATATGCAATGGATCTGAGCTGTTTTAGGCAGTGTTTATCCATATTGCATTGCTGCAGCCTTGGTTCTGAACACACAGCACGTTCACTTTGCATGTTTTGTGCCCTCACGCCAGGCAATGCCACCGAGTGCTGCTATAAGCACCTCGACTCAGAGTCGAGACAGTTTTGTGTTGTGGATTGCACGGTTTCTTGCAGAGACATAATAGTTTAATAACAGAAAGTAAAGACTTTTAATATTTTTCTACTGTCATTCCTCAGCATATAAATATCAAATTAGTAGAGTATATCCCTGGATTGTATCGTGCTGAAATGCAGCATCCTCTTTATATTCAGTTCTCAAAAATAACTTTGACAGAGGAGGCCTCACTTCAGCTGGGGTCAGATTTTCAAGATTGGGCGAGTGGGAGATGACCTTTAATTGCTGACAAACAAAATTATGCTAAGGTCACCCAAAACGAACAGACACTCCTACCAGAAAGATAAGCGATGCTGAAGGGAAAGTCAAGTCAAGATAGGGGAAAAGGGTATGCACATTTTGGAGTAGGCAAGTGCATGTCTGTTGGTAAGAAAGTATTATCAATATTTATCTATATTTTAAGATAAAAATATTTTTATTATGGATAAGTGACTAAATTTAGACGGATGATGTAAAAATACTGATGATACGGCAGCTAAGTCTTCACTAGTAGGTTGAGTGCACCTACATTAACAAGAGAAAGGAAACAGGTGGCAGCCTTTTTGCAATATGAATTTACTTCTAATGATGGTGATGGTGTGGAGAAGCCTCTTTGTTTAATTTGTAGTGAAATTTTAGCTGTGGAGAGCATGAAACCAGCAAAATGAAAATGACCTTTTAATAGCAATTATGCAGCATACTACAATAAACCAAAGGAATATTTTAAATGCCTTCAAAATTAAAGAAAAATAATTTACTGAACATTTTGTTAATGTTAATGGAAACTCTTTACTTTCATCTAATGGAACTTCTTATTTAATTGCTATTTAAAAAACTATGTGATAGAAGAAAATATTGTGTTACCTGCTGTAATTAAAATGTCAGAAATAGTTCATGGGATAAAGTATGGGAAGAAACTCATGAAATTCCTTTATTGAATGATACTATTTCCAAAAGGATTTCTGAAATTAGTAATGACCAATTGCATCAACTTCTTATCAGGCTTAAGGGAAGCCAAAAGTTTGCAATTCAGTTAGATGAAACAACTAATAAAGCACAGCTATTACTTTATGTAAGATATGTCTCTGAAGGAAGCATACATGAAGAATTACTGTCTGGCTGCCCTTTGAAAGGGCACACAAGGAAAGAATATATATAAATATATCTTAAAGTCAAGGAATTCTTCACAAATAAAGGGTTTACATTGGAAAAATTACATGGGTGTCTGTACAGTGCTGAAGCACGATGCATGAGAATGTTGGACGTGTAGCAACAGTTAAAGGTCGTGGCATTGAGCATACCACTTTTACTCACCACATGATCCAACAGGAGGCTTTTGAAATAATAATTAATCACCAGACTTAGATGTTGTACTTCAAGCTACTATCAAAATTATTAACTTCATTAAATATCCTTAATGGTTGTTTGTTTTTAAACTTATGCAAAGCCGTGGACTCCAATTACAAGTCTTCTTACTGCATGCAGAAGTAAGGTGGCTCTCAAGAGGGCAAAGGTTAAACAGATTAGAGAAACTATATTTTTGACGGAGCATAAATAAGAAATTTGTTAAATTTTTCATAATGAATTATGACTTTCAAAACTATGTTATCTGTCCATTATTTTTGAAGAACTCAATGACATGTTTCCTTCTTTTCTTTTCTTTTTTTTGCTTGCTGAAACTTTTATCAACTCAGTGAGGTCACGTTATCACTCGCTGGTCAGAAGTTCTGATTGGCTGTTGATGACATCATAGGAAGCGTTGGGACAGTGACTTTATTTACACTCAGATATGGATGTCAGTTGTTAATTTGGAAAGGGGAATATGAACGGTTACTTTTGTCGGTACAGTCTGGCAGACAAAATGACGGTGGCAACAGGACGTGTCTGCAGCACAGGGGCCATGGAGACGGAAAGCTCTGGAATCACCTAGGGGAGAAAGGCCATGAGCGCCTCGGTTTCTGGGGAGGGAATCCTGGTGCCTTGGAGGCTGAGCCCATGGGTTTCAAGGCTGAACGAGGGCACCCCCCTCCCTGTCTCTCTCACCCTCTGGGGTCTGCAATGCTAGCTTGAGAGGGTTTTCTTCTCTCACCGAATGGACCCCAGTTCCGGGGTCCCAGAGGCAGAAGGGAGGCCTGCGGGAAGGCTCAGCACAGGTGACTGGGCTGGTCAGCAGAGGGCTGGACAGGGGCCCCGTGGACTCCTTGTGTCAGCAGCTGCCCAGAGCGGACTCCAGGGGACGCTACTACACGTTCTGCTCCACCGCCTGTTTTGCCGCCTCCGCCTCGCCCTCCCCAGTGCCGCTGCCGCCATTTTGTGTCCCGGCCCGGGACTCCGCGCTGCGCATGCGCTGCTGGTCCTGCCTCTGAGAGGCCTCGCCTCGGCAGCGGCGCCATCTTGAGGGTTGATATGTTTCTTTGAGGAAAAAAGTATAACATGTTTATGTTAAAGGATAAAAATTGAAAATTTGACAAGGAGAGTTTGCATTTAGAAGAATAAGGTGGAAAACAGTTCTTCAGAAATGTTTACAGCTACAGATTATTTTAAAATTGAAAATAACCTTCCCAAATATTTAATTGTAAGTTACAATTGATCATCAGAAGTCCCTGGAGATACAGTTTCAGAAATACTTCACTTCAAATTTTGATTAAAAAAAATTGGGTTCGTTACCCATACTCAGTTGAAATAATAGTAAAAAATGCCAATCATCGGTCATTAAAAGTTCATGAAGAATTTTCCAAATTATTAAGTGACACAGGTTTGAAACTTGAGTTCCCAAAAAGAATTGTTAAATAAATTCTGACTTGTGACTAGAACAGAATTTCTAACAATTTTTGAAATAGCCCTAAACAAACTTCTCCAATTTTGTGCTACATATATTGTTCTCAGCATTGATGATTATAAAATCAAAATATTGCTAAACTCTGAAAAGCGTTAGAGTTGCTCTGCATCCTGCAATATCAAATAATCCACCAAGGTTAAATTCCTTATGTAAAAATAAATAAACACATACATCTCATTACTATGCAAATTTTAGTCTTAATAAATGGTAAGATATGTATACCAAAGAATGCTTTAAAATAAATTTCTTTCTGACTTATTATTAACTAAGTGTATTGCTGTGATGCTGAAAGCTATGTGACTGATTGATTTCAAAGACCTGCAGGGTCACCCAAAGTGAACAGGTTTCAGCAGAATTTCCAGACCAAGAACAAACAACATAGAAGGGCTCGTTTCCCCACGTCAGAGGAAGGAGCCACTGAAAATCTAGTACACAGCTTAGAAACATTGTCAGAGAGTGAAGGCCTAATGAATGGAAGCAGAGCATTATGGGAGATTGTTGGGGGATGTGTCCCGCAGGTCAGAGGCACTAGAAAGGTCACTGAGGAAGAGCTGCTTTTGCAGAGTCATTTTCCAGGACGACCTCGGTTGAGTAAAGGCTGTGCGAGTGTAGTCTTCAGGATCTTCATTTCCTGTTAAGGCACGACTCAGGTTAAGGAGAAACAGGTGTAAACATTTGCAAATGATCAGAACTTGAAATGTGTGAAGTTAAGGGAAATTGGAGGTGGTCAAAAATTGAATGTAAGGATAATGGCCGATATGCTGGGCAGTAGTTAGCTGAAGTGGATGGGTGGGTATTCTCCATTTAAAATCAGAAAAGTGTGTGGTTTACTATGTCAGGAATAATACAGTCAAGAGGAATGGTGTGACATTCATCATCAAAAAGGACATGCAAAATCCATCATGAAGTACACTGGTATCTGTGATAGAATTTTATCTATCCACCTTCAGAAAATCCAATAAATACAACTATTATTCAAATTTATGCACCAACCACAAAAGTAAGTGATGAAGAAACTGAAGAATTCTACCAATGGCTTCAGTCAGAAAATGATCAAACATACAATCTAGATGCATTGATAATTATTGGTGATTGGAATGCAAAATATAGAAACGAAATGGAAGGAACATTACATTAGTTGGAAAAGATGGACTTGGAAATCACATGATAGAATTTTGCAAAAGCAACAACTTGCTCATAGCAAATACCTCTATTCAACAACACAAAAGGTGACTATACACATGTACTTCCACAGATGGAGTACACAGAAATCAAATTAACTACATCTGTGAGAAGAGATGATGGAGAGTTCAATATCAGCAGCTAAAACCAGGCTAGGGGCTGACTTTGGAACATACCATCAATTGATCGTATGTAAGTTCAGGATAAAGCTGAAGAAAATTAAAACAAAACCATGGATCCAACATACAACCTTTAGTCTATCCCGCCTAAATTTTGAGAACATCTCAAGAACAGATTTACTACATTGAACAATAATGACAGAGACCTGGATGAACTGTGGGAGGACAACAAGACGGTCATCCATGAAGAAAGCAAAGGGTCATTAAAAAGACAAGAATTAAAGCAAAGATCAGAGTGGATGTCAGAAGACTCTGAAACTTGTTTTTAATCATAGAATATCTGAAGCAAATGGAAGAAAGAATGAAGTCAAGGAACTGAACATAAAATTTCAAAGGGTTGCTTGGGCAGACAGATATAAATAGTATAATAAAAGGTACAAGACCTAGGATTAGAAAACCAAAAGGGAAGAATATTCTTAGCATATCTTAAACTGAAAGGATTCAAGAAAAAAATTTAAACCTCAAATTGCAATGTTGAAAGATTCTATGGATAAAATATTGAACAATGTGGAATGGATGTGGGTATTAAAAGAGGATGGAAAAATGCACCAGAGACACTGTACCCCAAAGAACTAGTCAACCTTCTATCATTTTCAGGAGGTAGCATATGAGTAAGAACCAATGGTGCTAAAGGAAGAAGTTCAAGCTGCACTGAAAGTATTAGTCAAAAACAGGCTCCAGGAATTGATGGAATACCAATCCAAATGTTTCATTAAGTTGATTAAAAACTTGAATCCCTCATTCATCTATGCCAGAAAATTGGGAAGATAGATACTTGGCCAACTGAATGGAAGAGATCCATATCTGTGCCCATTTCAAAGAAAGGAGACCCAGTAGAATGCTCAAATTATAAAACAATATCACTGATATCACATGGCGGTAAAATGTTGCTGAAGATCAGCCAACAATGGTTACAGTAGTACATTACAGGGAGCTACCAGAGATTCAGTCTGGATTCATAAATGGACATGGAACAAGGGATATCACTGCTGGTATCATTTGGACCTTGGCCCAAAGCAGATAATACCCACAAAATGTCTACTTAGGTTTCGTTGATTATGCCAAGGCATTTCACTGAGTGTTGACGAGTTCTTTTTGTTACAGTGAATCTGTGTATTCTTTCCCGCTTATTTGGATGCTTCCTCATCATTCAATATTTGGTTCATAGAACTGTGAAAGAAAAGGGAGGATTACTTGAAGTACTTGCTGATGAAGACCAAGGATTACAGTCTTTGGTATGGATTAGAACTCAATGTAAAAACAACCAAAAACCTTACAGCTGGATCAATAGGTAACAGCATGCTAAATGGAGAAAAGGTTGAAGCTGTCAAGGATTTTGGCTTGCTTGGAACTACAATCAATGTTCATGGAAGCAGCAGTCAAAAATATATCAAAAGAAGACTTGCATTAGGTAAACCTACTGCACAAGACTTATTTAGAGTACTGAAAAGCAAGAATGTTACTTTGAAGACCAAGGTGCAGGTGACCCAAGCTATGGTATTTTCAATCGCCTCATATACATATGAAAGTTGGAAAAGAAAACAGGAGAACAAATGCATTTGAATTTTGATGCTGAAGAAGACTATGGAAAATACTACCGACTACTAAATTGGCAAACAGGTCTGTGTTGGAAGAAGTAAGGCCAGAGTGTTCCTTAGAGGCAAGATTGAGAGACTTCCTTCTACATACTTTGGCCATGTTGTCAGGAGAAACCAGATCCTGGAGGAGGCCATCATGTTTGGTCAAGCAGCAGGCCAATGAAGAAGAAGTCCCTCAAGGAGATGGATTGACAGCATAGTTGCAACAATGGGCTCAAACACAGGAACACTTGTGAGGATGATGCAGGACTGGGCAATGGTTCACTCCGTTGTGCTTGGGGTCACTATGAGTTGGAACCAATTTCATGGCACACAATAACAACTACTACTACAAGCGTTTGATTTGTCTACCTGTTTTATGTACCTATATACCTGAGATTGAAGAAAATTTGCTCAGGCAAGAAGGTTTGGAGAGTGGAAAATGTTTAAGAAGTTCTGCTAGGGACCAGCACTTATTGATACCTTCCAGTGGCAAGAGCAACCTGCAGGCAAGCTCACCACTTGGACCCATCATCTTAGTCTAAGCAACAGACTATGGCTCTGTGTTCTGGGGACTTGCTTTGGGAAATGCTGCTTCTAGGTGAATGAATTGGAAAAAAAATGGGACAATCACCTTTGGGTAACCCTGTTTAGACACAAGGAACCTTGGCTGTACAGTGGATTAAATATATGGCTGTCCATCACAAGATCAATGTTCCAGGAGAGAATGATGAGGTTATTTGCTCCTATGTAGATTTATGGTCTCAGAAACCTTATAGAGCAGTTCTACTATGCCATACAGGATTGCTATGAATCTTAATTGATGATGGCAGTGGGTTTTTTTTATTGTGGAGGGGAGCACATTTTTTGTATGCTTTTGTCAGTAGGCTGGTCAAAAGGAACATTAGCACTTGATACTCACCCTCATGATGAGTGCTTTAGCAATGTGTGGTGAAGAAATTAGATGATGCCAGCTATCAGATAAAATAATGCATGGGATCTTAAAGGCTTGTTTGTAAACAAGCAGCCATTTAAGTAAGATGTCATCTAAGGGCACATGGAAGAAGCACAGCAAAATCCATGATTCAAGGATTGCAAATCCAAATCTGAAAGAGGGAATAGATGTATCAGAGCTTAAATTGTGAGATTCTGATGTGCAGAGTTTATGGATGACAGTGGAATTCCAAAATACATTTTCAGGATCTACACGGGGAATAAACCTCCTCCAGTAATTTCTCTAACCATAACTGAGGATGAGAATAACTTGGTTATCAGACAGAGAGACTAGGAGACAAAAGGACTATAGTAGATTAGAATGATAAATCTGACTTTAATGGTTAGAACCTTTCCTCTTGATTTTCTCTCTGATACACTGTAGACTTGATCTGAAAGTTAATATTTTCTCCTCTTTCTTTTTTTCATATTGGGCTTTATCTCTGTTGCCTTTTGACATTGTGGGTAACCTTGACTCATTTTTTGTTTTTCTATGTTTTTTGGTATATGAAATTGAGGATTGATGAACCTACAGAGAAAACTAGAATAAAGATCTCTGGGAGGTGCAGTAGGGGAGGTGGTGGGTAGGGATAAAGGGGAACTGATATCAAGGAGTTCAAGAAGGAAGAAAATGTTTTAAAACTGTGGTAGCAATTTTACAGTACTGCTTGATATTATTGAACTATAGAATGGCATGATATCTAGATTCGTTCTTAATAAAATGTTTTTTTTTATCTCATTTTACTGGGGGCTTATACAGCTCTAATCACGATCTATACATACATAGGAGAAGGAGTGTTGGCCCAGCAAGTCCTTCTTGTGGTGAGCTCAGCAGCTGCTGGAACTGCCTTCCATTATACTGGTGTCACAGGCATTTTCTCCTGTGTCCCCAGGTCCACTCCAATCTGTGGAAACTCCCAGATGTTTGCATATATGAACAAATCAATCTTGTACATTGTCCCTGGTCCCTGCTAAGGAGGCAGTATGTTCCAATAGAAAAAGGATGAGCTTTGGCATCAGGCCAACTCACCAGTTATAGCATTTTAATGTTGTCTCCCTTCTTCCAGCTATAGTTGCTTCGTGGGCACAGTGCAAATGACAATATCTTCCTCAGCACTATGGTGGGTATTAAATGATGTAACAGATTCAAAGTTCAAACAGAGTGCCTGACACCTAATTGACGCAGGAGCAAAGTTCTTCGTCTTCCTTCATCTCCTTTTATATATATTTTTCACCCATTTATGATCTATTAGCTGTTTGCATGTCCCCCGCGCCAAGGAGATCACCACCTTCCATGCCAATTCATTCTGTGCCTGAGCGCTCTGTTTCAAATAGGCTACAGTCTGTCTCCTTGTGATCAGTGTTCACTGCTCTCGATTTTGTCCATCTAGGTCTCTTTCATTTCACCTTAAGGAGACTAGACGTTGGGAAAAGGTGAGCAGAGAGTACTTTCACCGCCAGACACTTCTCCCCACTCGGATCAGTCTGGCTACTGGATCTGCCTGAGTCTGAGCCCAATTGTTTTCCAGCTTTCTCCTCTTTTAGTGGAACACACAGCAGAGACCTGGTACCATTTTAGGTGAGAGACTTTGCATCATAACATTGCATGTTACTGAGAAATTTAGAACTTATTTGAGAATAATATGAAAGGTGACAATTTTTATGTTCAATCTTTTTACCCCCTGAGAGAATGGAAAAATATCCCTAAACATTTACTGAGCACGGGCCTCGGGACTGTAGAGGAATTTGGGGTCTACAAGAACCAGGTAGTGAATATTTCGGTGGGAATGGATGACTAAGGACCTGGAGCAGGGAAGAAGCATTAGGCTAGACCTGGGATTGGCAAGCCTTTGAGATGGAAGAGCTAATCCTGTCCCTGACAAGCATTTAAGAAGAATTCTGGAGACATAAATATATTTTTCTAGACAAATGAAATCCCCATTATCTGAATAATTTTAGATATTTTAGAAATTTTCATTTTACTTCAGAGCTACCTGTATATACTCAAAGCACTGCATATGTCTTTGAGCTGTATTTGCTGATCCTTGGTAGTCCAACAAGCGCATGTTATTAAGTTCTGACGCTTCGTGAACCTATGCACAACAGAGCCAAACACTGTCCAGTACTGTGCCGTCCTCAGAATTGGGTTGGATTTAGTCCATTGAAACAGTCACTTTGTTCATCCATCTCCTCTTTTTCAAGCCCCTCCACTTTAACAAGCTCGATGTCCTTTTCCAAGGAGTGCGCTCGCCTGATAGCATGCCCAAAGTATGTGTGATGAAGTTTTTCCATTCTTGGCTTCTAAGAAGCATGCTAAATATGTCTTCCAAGATAGATGTATTTGTTTTGCTGGCAGTCCCCCGTACTTTTCAATATTTTTTATCAACACCAGAGCTCAAATACATAAATTCTTCCTCAATCTCCCTGATTCTTTACCCAACTTTCACATATACACGAGGTGATTGAAAATACCATGGTTTGGGTCAGGTCCACTTTAGTCTTCAAGGTGATGTTCTTGGCCCTCAACACTTTGATGAGGTCTTGCGCAGCAGATTTACCCAATGCAATATTTTGTATAACATGTGCATGATCATCATTGTGGATGTGAGAAAAATGGACTCCTTGACAATTTTAATCTTTCTCCATCTGTCATGATGTTCCCTATTTTATGTGGATCGTGCTATTCTTGTGAGCATATTGGTGTTCTTTACAGTGAGTTACAACCAATACTGAAGATTTCAATCTTTGGGTGTCATCAGAAATTATTTCAAGTCATCCTTGCTTTTAGCAAGCAAGGTTGTGTCATATGAATATCACAAGTTATTAAATAAGCCTTCCTCTAATCCTGATACCATGTTCCTTTTCACATAGACCAGCTTCTTGTGTTAATTGCTGAGCATATGGATGGAATAAGAACAGTGAAAGGATACAACTCTGATGCACACCTTTTCTGATTTTAAACCATGCAGTATCACCTTGTCCTGTTCAAAGTCTCACTTTGTCCTATCTCTTGTTCTATGTATAAGTTCCATATGAGTACAATGAAGTGTTCTGTAATTCCCATTCTTTTTAATGATGTTCCCAAGGTCCACCTCCTTCCACTTGTGGTTTCCAGGAAGTGGTGTTGGGACAAAGCCTGGATAGTCTCATGGCAAGACCAGATCAGGAATGGAACTGAGTCGGGAGCAGCTTTATTTGCTTGCTCCAGGGAAAGTCTGCCAATGTGACTAAACCTCAGGGGCTTCCTACAAAAGACAAAGGTGAATCCCTCTCTCGTTACCCACTGATCACCTCTGAGCCTCTTGCTCTTGTATCCCTTGTACACACCTCTACCATTAGATGGACAATTCGATAACGTTTGAACACTTTTCTGATGTTCAGGGATAAATTAATAGCTGAGTAAATATTGACTGAAAGATGGCGAGTGGAAGAAAATATCTTTGCCAATTCCAGGTTGTGATGGAAATGAGAGTGTCCCCATGGTGGGTTTGCTGTGTTGTGCCCAGTCCTGAAAGTCTGAGCCAGGGGTTTTAGCATGGCCCCCTTTCAGAACAGATAGGTGGAATTCTTGGACCATGAGTTGTCCATAAAGTATGGCTTTACCAAGGAGATGTCAGCCCTGGAATGAAACAACCCAAGAACCTAGATCTTTGTGAAGGTGTTGGTAAGGGATGCAGCAGAAATCATAAACTTGTCTCAAGGCAAAGGAAGCTTTTCCTTCATGTGTCTGCAGCTGGACGAAGTGTTGCTGGTGCACACCCTCCTTTGTGATTCTTCTTGTTCTTTTTATGAGCTGTTCTGGCCTGTGCTCTCCCGTAAATCTAGAAGCTCTTTGCTGGTGGGGCAATTGTTATATCTCCCCCCAGATCCACATATCTTGTCCATAGTCCGTGGGCAATCCTTGTTTGCCAGATGAGTGGGGCATCTAAAGGCAGGCAGGGTTCACATACTTTTCCTAGACTTTCTAGAAGGACCAGAGCTAAACATCTTGCAGCCCTTTTCATTTCCTCTTTCTTTTCTCTATTTATTTTCCAGGAAACAGGAGAAGAAACACGATAGCATCTACTGACAGCAAATCAAATGCCATCGTGTGTGTTTGGAGGGCAGGCTGTTTCTCATTTGCCTAAATCATCAGTCCCATTGTGCCATGTCCATGTTAGATTTTAGGGAAGCAGATGACATATGTTATGATGCTAAATAAGCTAAAACAGTGCCAGGATGGAGACAGAAGGTGTTTGTTAATTTTTAAATGAAGCACAGCATTCTAGTGACTTATTGTGGTTGGGAAGGAGGGCACCGAGGGCAACAAGGCATGGTTGTGGCAGTGGTCTAGGAATTAAGACAAATTGTTGCTTCTGCAGCAGAGATCAGCTGCCTCTGATCTGTCAGTTACTTGAAGGGAGACTCTGCATTTGGTCAGACAAGTCTTAGTTTCCAGATGGTACCAGTTCCTCCTGAGCCTCTGTGGTTCCCATTGGACTACATAGGCCCAAATCACTTTTAGCTGAGCAACAGCAAATGGTAATGCAGACTTGCCATATGCTCTTTTGCATACACTCTTTAAAAATTGTACTCAATATACATGCATCAAAACATTTGACACTTCCACGCTCTACAAGATTATAATTAAGTGACATTCTGCATGTTGTTCAAATATCATCCTTACCCATTCCAAAATTATGCCATCGCCCATATGGAAGCTCAGTATCATCTCAGGGCTGGCACTTCCCCTCCAGGTCCTACTGTGTTAGGCTGGGTTGTCTAGAGAAAGAAACCAAGGACACTCATATAGGTTTAAGAAAGACTCCACCCAACTTATTTATCTAATTGACATGAAATTATGTAACAACCATACTTACCTTCCTACCTATTCCCGGAAACAATTGATAGGTGTTTGTCTCTATTCATTTTCCTAGTCCAGATATTTCATGTGAGTGGAATTAAACAAAATCTGTCCTTGTTGAAGCTGATTTATTTCACTCAGCATAATGCTTATGAGGTTCATTCCTCTAGTAGCCTGGGTCAGGACTTCATTTCTCTTTATGGCTGAGTAGTATTCCATTGTATATACCGTAGGCAACATGGTTGACTTATCCATTCATCTACTGATGGATATTTAGACTGTTTACACATTTGCGAGATTGGGAATAATGTTGCAAGGGACATCTGTGTATTTGTATCTATTTATGCTCTTGCTTTTAATTGCTTATATCCTTCATTTTCTTTTCTTGTTAGACCCAGTATGATCCCCATTCTGCCCAACCTCTAGCCTCACACCCTCTACTTTGTGTCTGATGTACCAGGATCTCACCAGGAGCCTTAACACCAAGATTCTGAGCCCTGACTGAGCATTCTGATCATCCAGGGAACTGAATATTCTGGAGCACGTAGAGGATGAAGATATAAAAACTCCTTAGGCATAACCAAACAACTGGAGGGAGTGCTTTACTGGGCTTGGGGGCTGGGGATTATAGTTGTAAGGAACACCAAGGTCAATTGTCATAACCTAGACTGTAAAGACAATGTTCGACATCCAGGCTGGTGAGTAGCAGCTGGATCTTAGAAGCTCACAAGTGGCCATCTAGGGGGCAAGTATTGACACCCTCACTCTGGAGGAAAGAAGAGTAGTGAATGGATCACATGAACATTGGACTTCATGACTTTAAGCTAGATGATCTCTAACTATCAATTCCAACTTCTTTGAAAGGGATCATATCAAAAGGTCCTAGATAGTGAAGCAAAATTCACAGTCATAAAAGAGACCAGGTTTATTGGCTGGATAGGGACTAATGGAACCTCTGAAACTATGGTCCATATTCACTAAGTCTGAAAATGAACCCATACCTGCGGCTCAATATTCAGCCAAAGAATAGATTGGTCTATAATGGGAGCAATAACACAAGTGAGGTACACAAACCTTAAAATAGCAAACCATTTGATCTCAAAAGGGCAGTATTAATCCAAGGACCAAGTTCAGAAGGGTAGGAAGGGAGGAGGAATGGAAATAGAAGACACAAGTAGGAAGTGGAATAAGTGATATTATATTGTGGCGATTGCAATAAGTGGCATAAAACACAATGTGTATGAATTGTTGAATAGAAAACTGATGATCTTGGTAAACCTTCACCAATTCACAATAAAAACTTCAGGGAGAAAAACAATCCAAGCACCTAGGCTGCATTCCAGGCCAATAAAATCAGACTCAATGGAGATGAGACAAAATGTCTTTTGGAAAGCTCTCTGGCAATTAAAATGAGCACACAAGGCTGATACCCACCATCTGCAAACTGTGGGGTAGGTGCTTCAGTAATGCCTCGGGGGAGCGCTTGGGTCTGTCAAAGGATGTGAGATGCAGAAGGGGCAAAGGTCATCAAACCTCACGGACAGCTTTACATTGGGGGGCTGTTCCATGAGGAATCTGGGAAGGGTCCACTTGCATGCTGTCTCTGTGCAACAGATCCAAGAGACTCAACACCTTTCAAAAGCTGACAAGAAAGTCAGAGAGACTAGATGTGGGCACTAAGCTGTGAGTTTTCCAGAAGGCACGAGACAGAGCAAGAGCAGTCACAGGAACACAGATTCCTCCGGAAATGCTGTGATCAGCAGAATATGCACCTCTAATTTCATTTCAAACTCACTCGAGCATTCACTCCTTTTTACGGAAACCCAGCTTCTCATTAAAGTAGCCGGTTTAAAATGACAATCTTCTGTTGAGCAAGTCTAAGAAATAACCCTTCTTTATTTTACATGGTATAAAATTTCAGTTTCCTAGGCCGATGGGCTCCAGGGAGAGGTTTTTATGTACTAGATATGGCTTTCAAAGTTCTTCAATAGCCTAAATTAGTAATGACTTTTCCTTTGGCTTTTCTGAGGGACAAATTAATTTTAACCTTTTTCTAAGGAAGTGAATCTCTAGCTATCTCATTTGGATAACTTTCTGCCTTCAGAGTAGAATTTGAAATAATCTGCAAGGTCACCCCTTCCACACCCTACCCTAGCAGCCCAGCCTCTCTCTTCCTTCCAGCCTCCAGCCACCGGGGTTTGGTTGGGAAAGGAGATGCAGAAGGGAATCTCTAGGCTTTTCTATCAAAAGGTTGGCCACAACCCCCATTAGACCAAATGTAATTCATTATGGGGGGTTTTGGTTTTATTACATTAACAGTTATTCTTAGGGAAATTACAAACAAACAGAAATAGGAAGATTTTATATTTTATTATGGAATGTACTGCTCAGCCTCATTATATTTTAAAAGACAAAGTGAAAAAAAAAAATCTGGCTCCATTTAAAATGTCCTGACTAGCAGAACTTAAAATACACACATCTTAAAGTGAAAGTCTAAATGAATAGATAAAACAAACAACAAACCAGTTTTCTCAGGAAAAGGCATAATAAAGAGCACGACTACTTTTTGAGCTATTTAAGATGCTCGTGTTACAGGGAAAAGAGTATCGTTGTTGACTTTGAAATGTAGAACCATTTGCTTAATTCAGTGATGGAATCTTTGCTAAAATGGGCAGTTCTGCTGAAGAAAGAAATTGACTTGTAGCATTTTATGAGCAATTTCATCTTTTGAATTCAGAAATGACCAGGGATGCGGACAAGCTTTTTATTCTTTTGAGAACCCTCTAACCAAGAAATCTTTTAAATGATCATTGCACAGTGAATGCCTGGAGGCTCTGAAAAAATATTTATTTTGAAATTATTATAAGCTCAAAATGATTCAGCAATGCAAAAGAAGAAGAGAAAAAGCAATGAAATACTAAGCTGTAAACGCTGGAAACTTTTCTGTGCTGAAAATAATTGTACAGAGTTTTTTTAAGTAATAGTGTCCAAAGAGATTTAATGATCTGATTGCTTATGGATATGGAGCTTAAATATATTCCTTATTTTAAATTTGATATTAGAATAGCAAGATTATAGACAATGATACAATGTGACTGGGAGAAGTATTGTTTCATTAAATTATCAAGTTAAGGCTGAAGGAGCCTGGTGGAATGTGTGTGACCATGAGGCCAGCCAATTGGAATTGCTAGTGGCTCACAGAGAAAGATGCGGTTCTCAGCTCCTGTAAAGATTTACAACCTTGGGAACCTACAGGCATAGTTCTACGTTGTCCTTTCAGGGATCCTCAGACTGTTTAAACGGGGCCAGTTCATTGTCCCTCAGACCCGTTGGAGGGCCAGACTATAGTGTAAAAATAAAACTGTGAACAAATTCCTATGCACACTGCACATACCTTATTTTGAAGTAAAAAACAAAACGGGCAAAAACACCCAGCACGCTGGATAAATGTCCTCGGAGGGCCATGTGGCCCACGGGCCATAGTTTGAGGACCCCCTAAATTGATGTGTCAGAATCGACTTGACAGTGTTAGGTTTCTGGGGTGGTTGACCTCAGTTCTTGCTTAGCAATGCTGAAAGAATTCACATGGCAGAAGCACTTTTGTAAATCCAAGTGAATTTTATGAAGGAAAGTTTCAGGTATCGCAGTCTCAAAAAGGACCGCTATCTCCGGAAAGCACGCCGGGCTGCATGGCAGGGGTGGCGAAAGTTTGCAGCTGAAGATGGTGGTTTCATGGGAGGAATACCTGAGCAGGAGTGCAGAACCAGCTGAGGAGCCACGGCAGGAACCCCCAAGGGCCTCACCCTCCACTTGCAGAGCACATGAAAAAGGGAGGGCAACAAGGAGCCCAGGCCTGCTTCTATCACCTCCCAGCACCACTGGAGGGCATTGGTCGATTTTACTGGCTGATTTAGGCACACTTGTGTGATGTCATATTCTGTGTGACCAGGTGGACCTTCCACCTGGGCCTAGATGACTTGGGTCAGAGCATACTCAGTTCTGAATTTTGCCATAGGTGTCTAATTAGTGTGCCTGATTTATTTCCAACCCCTTTTTTTGTGGCCTGGACAGCTCACTTTCGTTTAGTGTTGGCATTTGGGAAGACAATCCCTAATCTAGCAACCTATCAATAGCAGTAAGTGAATGGAATTAAAACACAACTCATAGCCATAAATTCAATTCTGACTCAGAGCCACCCGAGAGGACAGGGTAGAATTACCCCCTGCGGGTTTCTGAGGCTGGAATTCTTTACGGGAATAGAAAGTCTCATTGTTCTCCCTCCGAGGGCTCCAAAGGACTGACCTTTCAGGGAGATGTCCAGCGGGTGCCAGCAGAGCTCCTTCATTGAAAATCTCTGCTAGTTTCTGAAGGGGGAGGAAAATTTTGAGGAGGCCGTCCTTGGCAGAGATAACTCTCCATTAAAGCCAAAGAGCTTTTCCACATCTCTCAAAAAACAAACAAAAAAAACTAAAGTGACTAGTTCAGATTAATACGCTGTAGGTAGAACCACCTCCCACCCAACAAACCAAACCAAACCAACCAACCAACCAACCAACCAACCAACCAAACAAACAAACAAACAAACAAACAAACAGCCTGTTGCCTTCAAGTCAGTTCTGACTCGTGCTCTCCCCTTGTGATACAGAGTACAATTGTTGCATGAGGTTGTCTAGGCTGTACCCTTTATGAAAGCAGATGACTCCTTCCTTTTGTGGTACAGCTAGGTGGGTTTGAACTGATAACCTTTATATAAGCAGCACTATCCAGTGAACTATGTCAACTAAAGTCTCAAAGCATGTAAAGACTGATCCACAACCCCCACTTCTCTCTTCCTCTGCTGTGATGACCTGGAATCCACCTTTTGATCTGGTGGCACCATATATGTGAAGCAGCCCGAATCACTGAGTGACTGTGCAGGATAAACACCCTGTAGAATTGCCCTTCCAGCGTCAGAATTTGCATGAACAAGAAATAAACTAGATTTTAAGCCACTGAGGTTTCAGGAGTAGCTTCTTTCTGCACAACAGACTAGGCTATCCTGACTGATCATCTCTTCACAGGGTTGTTGTGAAGAGCTACTGGAGCAGCTCAATCCAGGGGAGCTGCCAAAGCTATACCTACACTTTATCTGGGATTGTGAGTTGTAGTACCAAAGTTTTTATTTGCCTGGGAGGCACTGAGTAATTTTTTTTTCTTCTGAAAACAGGACAACAGGCAAGTAAGTTTGGGGACATATGTAGCTGGAGCTTAAAGTCCTCTTACTTTGCAGTTTTCTTTGATAAAGATAGACTTGTTCTTAATGAAACCCATGACTGCAGCCAGTCAGTGTCACAAATGATTTCTGAGGAGAGGCCAAACAGCTAAGTCAAGGACCATCCTACCATTCTCTTAAACGCTGTCTCATGCTCTCATCTGCTCTGACGTGTCTGCTCAGGGGCATGTTGAAGCCACTGGGTGGGGCTTACCATTGGCACTGAAAATCATAGTAGGCGATATTAGTGGATTTACATCAAGAAACCTGAATTCTTGGCCATTGCTTGGGGGGTCACAGTTCCCAAGACAATCAGTGTCAAGGGCAAAACAAAATAAAACATGACGAGGCCTCTGGGGCTGGGTTGAGCTGGATGTATAACCTAAGTCCCTTTCTACCAGAACCTTCCCAAGAAGAGATTGCTCTTTTCCATATCTAAACAATTTTGTTTAACACACGTTCTGCTGCGGAACCTTCTGGGAAGCAGAAGAAAAATAATTTGTTTTCTTTTGAATTAAAATGAGTTGGGTCCAAGCCCTGTGTAGTGTGTATTCTTATCATAACATCGAAAGGAGTCTGATTTCACCATTCTTAGCTATTTAAAAAAAAGTTCCAGGCACAGTAATTCAATTTAAAATCAGACACCAGGAGTAGTTCATATTTAATACACTTTATACAGTTATTACAGGTACAAGCGAAGTACTTGTTAACTGCCAGGTTGCTGGCTTGCACCAACGAGCCACTCCACAGGAGGTATTCTGTTTCTGTGAAGATTTACAGCTTTGGAAGCCCACTGAGAGAGCTCTACTCTGTCTTGAGTCTGAAGGTGCTTGATAGCAGTAGTTTTTTGTTTTTATAAAGGTATAAAGCTTTCTAGAACAACAAAAAGTTCCTTTTGGAAGTAAGCCAGAGCTAAAACCACAAGTTACATGCTTTCGTTTTTGTTTTTTTTTTCTGTCCTGCTGTTGGCAGCCACCCTTTCAATGGTTCCGCACACTAGCATGGTGAAGTGGTGAACTCTGGGCTCTCACTCCCCTGGCTTCACACTCGGTCTCCCCACTCATCGTGTGGTTTCACCCAACTCGCGGAGCCTCCTGCAGGCTCCTCTCCCTGCTTGTGTAAAAGTGCGAAGGAGACAGACTTCCTCAGAGCTGTGCTTTAGAGAGAATCCTCCTAACATACTCAGCACCGCCTTGAATAGGGCAGCACTACATACATGACAACTACTTTATTATCTTTGATGGTGGTGGTGGGGTTTTTTGTACGGAAAAAAAAGAGCCCTGAATGGTTTATGTAACAAGTAAGGGAATAAATAGATCTTCCTTCATCCACCTTCATCTTTCATTATTCTATCACTCTTGAATTGCAATATTAGAGGCAAAAATGGACAGAATTCCCACCTCTTAACAAAGTTTGTGCACATGTGTATGCATGCATGTGTGTACATGTGAGTGTGCCTGTACAATGGGTGCACATGTGTGTGTGCACATGTGCACTGGAGCCTGGCAGCACAGGGGAGGTGCCTGTCTCTTTTCAGCAGTATCTGAAGGCTGCTGCAGGTGTAATGAGAAATGATTGATGATCTGTTCAGGGAGCTCCTGGGATGGAGTCAGGGAAGGAGCAGCAAAGAAGATATAGTCATCTCCCCCATATTTAGATGAGGTGACGGAGGTGGGCGGTAGAAGAGCAGCTCCTCAGTAATGAGATTACAGGGGAAAAACCTTGGATGAGGTGCCAGACAGCCCAGCTTTCCCAGAGAGGGTGGGGACTGGGAAGGAGGCTGCATCCTGCCTCATCAGTTACAGCTGCTCTGTCACTCTGGGGAGGGAGGCAGATGAGGCAGGGAGCTTCTGAAATCTCTCATCTCCAGACCTTCTAGGTGGCTGTGGGAGGGTGTGAGGACGGCCACACTGGAGGGTCAGGGTGGATCACATTGCAGTGTGGAGCCTGGCCTGGACCCATGTTGTGTAGGGTGACCAAGGAGCTTTGGGGGCAGGGTTCCGGGTGGGGGCTTTGTCTAATAAGACCCACAGCGGCACCCTGTATTGCAATGTTGGCATAAAATGTGCAGAGACTTGAGACAACGTGAAATGAACCATCCACTTCACTTGGAAAGACAGGAGGGCTGAAAATCAGACTGGGAGATCTCGTTTGCTGTATAGTTGTGAGAAGGAGATATTCGTGGCTTCTCTTACACATTAAACTACATTACTCCTCAGGCATAAAGGCAGTGATATGAATGCTTTGATAGCCTAGCATCTGTCAGCTTGGAGGCATAACATAGTCAGAGCCCTTATTAATCACTTGGAGATTAGCTGAGGGGTGGGAGAAGCCAGGCATGACGTTTTCCAGGGCTGCTCAGCCTGCACAGGAGATCTTTACTGAGTTGGACAGAGGTGCTGCCATCTGAAACCTCAGATAGAGTAGTTAGAAAATTGACTGACCTAGTACAAGATCTATTTACATATATTAAAAGATCCTGGGTAATAAAATCTCATATTTGTGCAGCATGCCACATTTGTCAAAGGGCTTTCTCATTTACTGTCTTACTTGGTCCTCAAACGAAGAGGCCTTTGGGCAGGTATTGCTGTTTAATTTTGGACGTGGTAACAGAGCTTTGGCTGGAGTACTGGACTTGGAATCAGACTGTGCAACCCACAGCAGGTCACTTAGCTGCTCTGGATTGGCTTTCTTCCTCTCTGAAGGTCAGGGCTTGGACTAGACCATTTTCCCAGTGGCAGCACTGCTGACATTTTGGGCAACATCATTGCTGTGGGGCCGTCTTGTTCCCTGCACCAGGATTCTAAGCGAGCATCCCTGGTCTCAGTCCACTAGACGACAATGAGACTCTCTTCTGCAGAATGTCTCCAGGCATGGCCAAATGTCCCCTGCAGAGCACGCTGCTGGGCTGGAGCACGGCAGGATAATGCACTCGATGAGCTGTATTTTAAGTTTTCAGGTACTTTACATGTCTGCACAGGGAGACTACATCAACAATTACCCAGCAGTCAATGGGTCATCACTGACCCTCTCTATAATTCCAACTGATGTCATCAAGCACCAACTGAGTTTCTGAGCTTAACCCCCTTCATGGCACAAGTTGTTTAGCACTCAACTGAAAACCAAAAGTTTGGCAGTTCAACCTATCCTGAGGTCCCTCAAAAAAATCCTGGTGGTCTGCTTCAGAAGAGTTGCAGCCATGAACACTCCATGGCGTGAAGAGATATAAACATGCATGTGGATGTGACTCTAGGTATAGCTACAACCAGTAACCATGGAATCAACTACATCATGGAATCAACTTCAACTCCTGGCCCCCTTATGTGTCCGAGCAGAACTATGCTCCCCAGGATCTTGAAAGGCTGCTTGGTCTGAAGTAGATTGACAGGCCTTTCTTTCTAGGTGCCACTGGGTGGACTCAACCTTCCAAGCATGCTATTAAAAGCCAATTCGTTACCTGTGTGCATCACTGAAGACACACAGACATAGGGAGCAATGCTCAAAGTCACACTACAAGTTTGCAGCAGCTAGTCTCTTGCCCTCTCTGGGATTGATAACAAAAGCAGGGCAGGCCAGCCACAAATATTGTGTGGCTAGCAGGGGAAAGCAGTTGGTGACACAATTGCAGATGGAGTTCATCCTTTGGACTCATCCCCCCCCCCACCCCCGTTTTCAACTGCATGGAATGGGTTCTAACTTTCCAGCACCAGAAAAGCAGACTTTGAGTTTTTTGTTTTATGAAATGTAGGCTGTCCCTGCTTAAGTCTTATATTCAGTCTCTGTTCTTCTCCCTCCTCCTGCACCTCCTCCAGTCATCAACAGTAAGTGGCTGCAGGGCGGTTTCCCAGCAGGGCTGTGCTCTAAGATTCATAATGCTGGGTTTTCCTATAATTCTCTACATTCTTGGCCTTGGAACAATCCAGGCATTACCATATCAAATGCTCATTTTAGGTGGGAAGGGCGGGGACACTGAAAACACCTTATGGGGCTCAATCCTTCTCTGCATGCATGTGAGGGTTTCCAGGAGTTAGAATTTCAACTTAAGTGATTTATTTTTTGTTTTTCAATCATGTGCCTGGCACCTGCTGGACATTTCTTCTATAGTGTTTTGTTGTTGCTAACCCCATTTCTAAGATCGGAGATATAAGGGTCAGGCACAATAGGCAGTTTAATTGACTAATTCTGGGGTGTGAATCTGCTTCTTTCTGGTTCCCCATTGCCCTGAGTCATTTTAAATGGAGGTGTTGTGAAGGGTGTGGGTTCAGCAGCCACACACTGCCTCATCTCGCCTCCTGGTCGATGGGTATGTAGCCTTACGTGAGTTGTTTAGTCTCCTACCAAGCTTGTGTGATCACTACTTTTATTAGCTTCATTTTACCGAGGCTATGAGAGGTCAGGCGAGTGAAGGCTTACAGATTGCCTGGCATATAATATACAAATGATAGTCAAGATATATAACTAAGTGTGTCTCTGTTCTTGGTTCTGTCAGTACCTGGTGTGGCCACAAAGAAGAAACCTGGTTTCCTGCTATTTTGAGCATCTAGTGTGAATGGCAGGAGATAAGTCACATGCTAATGAACCCTGGTGGTGTAGTGGTTAAACACCATGGTGCCTGGCTATCAAAAGATATAGTGTTTGGGGTCTTAAAGGCTGGAAGATAAACAAGGGGCCATCTAGCTAAGAAACAACAAAGCCCACATGGAAGAAGCACAGCAGCCTACCCTGCCATGAGCGCTGAAGACAAAGCGGTACATAAGCAAATGCAGGCATGTTTTCTTGATGTGCACCCTTATACATACGAGTTTCTATGGATTTGTTTCCCTAATGCACCCAGACTAACATAAGCAGTGTGGAAAGCATTTAAGAAGCCTAGACAAGGGCAGGGCAGGATATTTGGAGGGACTGGATCCAGAATTACAGAGGAAGGAGCCCTGGTGGCGAAACAGGCTGCTAGCTCCCTGTCCGAAGGGGAACAATGAGATTGCTGTCTCCCATGAAGATTTACAGTCTTGAAAACTCCATATAGGGTCACTGTGGTTGGAATCCGCTTGATGGAAGTGGCCTTTTGGGATTGAAGGTGGAAGCCACCAATGACTTCCTGCCATTGAGCCAAGGAGCCTCTGGGAAGTGTGTGAACTTCTGGAATGCAGGAAATAAACTCTACACATCTGCTTTTCCTGCTACCCAAGTCATGCCCTTGGCCTTTGCTTAAACACATTCATTCAGAAGTGAACCACCCCAGCTGCTCCCTCAGGAAGCTGGTGGATGAGCTCTCTGGTTCCACTCCATGAGCATTTCTGGTCTAGGTACCTGCCCTCTGCCCCAGCACAGACAATGTGCTTTTGGAAGCAGCGCTCCCTGGGTAGTGAGAGTGATTTGGCTCCTCGGGGCTAACATGATGAATGCTGAGAGGGGGTGCATATTAGGGGGTTAAGTTCCCTGACCTTTCCCTAGCCCAGGGGAAAACTTACTATTTAAAGTAAGTTTTAGACAGAATCTTTAGAAAGATAAATTTTTTACTTAATGTACACAATTACTCCCCAACACATCTGTTTTGTTTGACTCAACACTCAACCTCATAGGTTGTGGATGACCTTGAGCAGGCACTCAAAGTCACAATGGTTTCTATCAGGATTGAAAGTTCATCTTTCGCAACTCTCCAACTGGTTATTAGCACCATTGTCTCATCTCTATTTGTGTATTTACTTTGTTTTAGGGGAAAACGACTCCCAATTCAACTATATTTTATTAGGAACTCCTTTGCTAAGTTTTACATAAGAAAAAGGCTAAAACTGATGTTCTCGATGAAGGAGAGCATCCGCATGAGGCCACAATGGTGTCGGAAGGACCCACAGCCACAGTTACTTAAATAAAATGACACCCTTTCTGTCCTGCTGACTCTGACTCATAATGACTCTGTGTAGGGATCCTGAAGTTGCTACTTTTACAGGAAGTGATAACCACATCTTTCTCCTGTGGAATGACTAGTGGCTTCGAACCAGCAACCTTGCTGCTAATAGTCCAACACTATCCAGCATTACCACCTGGGCTCCTGAATGCTTAAATAAGACATGGAAAACAAACAGCTTTGTCACAAAACTGTGACTGAAGACAGATCAATTCATAGAGTTGGAGTTGCAGGAGGGCCTGTGAGAGCATGAGCGGGACCTTCATTGGGATGTGCACACTACTGTATGTCGCTGAGTCTGGCCCGGGGAGTGGATGCAAGCACCCTGCCTGAGGGCCAAGCTTTCCATTGCCAGTCAGCAATAGGAAAGAACTCAATGCTGGATGAATCTGTGGCCCCTCAAAATGGATATAGTGTCTCCACATAGACTCTCACTGTGAGCCACAGCCTACTGGTCAAAATTTAAGCTCAAATACGACTTAAACGCCTAACATTCTGTTTCCTTAAACTAAGGTACTGCCAGGATTCGCTAGAGGCCTGGATGACCTATCAGGTCTGAACACCGATCTCAAATCACTTCACATGATCCATTCCGCCAGTCATGCCAAGGACAACTAGAGTTCTTCATGAGCAAGCCCAAATCGCCTCCTCACTTACCCATTCCAGAGGCTGTGCCTGTATTACCTATCGACTAACACATTCCCATATGCCGTGATTATGAAACCAACCATCCTGCTGGAATAAGGACCAATCACGATGCAAAGGTCAGGGTCAATGGGAAAGCAAGATAGGGGCTGAGGGGAGCCAAGAGGGTCCCTTCACTCAATCCCTAAACCTGATATAATGTCACTAGACTGGGATCTTCCTGAAATCTCAAGGGGACCCGATTCATGATTGACGTGAATTGTGCTTATTCAATCTTTGTTCTGCTTACTGTCCTGCCGTGCTGCCTCCTCTTCTTGCTTTATGTGCGTGGCTCCCTCTGTTGTGGTGACAAAAGGCTTGAGATGGTCTTGACAAAGGGAGAAAGCCCACCCACATCAACTGTCACCAGAAGCAGACACTAAGTTCATTTCTCTCTTTTTCTTTCACCTCACAGAACTATGCACACCAGACACTGGTAGAGCTGCCCGGAAGGAGAAACCTTAGTGCAGTGGTTCTCAACCTGTGGTTGCGACCCCTTTGGGAGTCATATGACCCTTTTACAGGGCTCACTCAGTTCATAACTGTGGCAAAATTACAGTGATGAAGTAGCAAGAAAATAATTTAATGGTCAGGGGGTCACCACAACAAGAGGCCCTGTGTTAGGAAGGTTGAGAACCACTGCCCGAGTGTGTTTAGGACTTTGCTGCCCTCAGGGTCATCAGATACTCGTGGAGGCAGAGCCACTGGAGGAAGCCTTTCTGGGAAATGCCCTGAAGCCAGGTCTCAACCAAGTCCATCCACCCTTACCCTCCGAGATCCTAATCATAGGCTGCAGGGAACTGCTCCCTGCCACTTTGAACACAGTAAGTCCATGGGAGCAGAAAGCCTCCTCTTTCTCCCTTGGAGTGGTGGCTGGTGAGTTCACACTGCTCACCTTCTGGCTAACATAACCCACAGACCAGCTCCCCCTGAGCTCAGTTTGCTTTGCCGCACAGCACACATCGTTTGGAACCTTCTGAAGTAGCTATGCACATGTGCAGGTTGGGGGATTTCACACAAGATGCAGATTTCCACCCTCTCTTGGCAAAAATAATTTTTGCAAAAGGCTTTTATTCTCTTCTGGATCTGAGTAGCAGCTACTCTCATAAAGTCCTAGCACATACATGCATGCTACAGTCCTCCCAACTCCCTAATGTCTTATGCCGAGTCTGTTCCATGCTTTTCTGTGTCCTATGTGGCAGCTGTAGGCACCCAGGGCACGGGCTCTGCAGCCTACGTTCAAATCTCTCCTTTCCACTTCCTCACTGTGTGGTCATAGGCTCATGACTTTGTTATCCTGTGCCACTGATTTTTCATCAGTAAAATGAGGCAGGAATAGACTCCACACATAGGCTTGTTAAGTGGAATTATTGCATTATTACATACAAAAAGCTTAGAACAGTGCTAGGCATCTTGCAAATACTGTTAGGTAGCTTAGCAAAGGGAACTGGGTCATCCATTACATATGCTCAGGTTCCAACTTCCGGCCAGAAAGGGGTGGTACACCTAGGTGGCCGTTACACCTGGATTGGCCCATCTGGGCCAGTTAAATTCAATCCATCCAATGGGGTTGACCAGGACCATCAACTATGCCTCCCTATGGAGGAATTGAAAAGGCAGGATCTTGACCTGTCCGATTTCTCCCTTCACCGACTTTTCTGTTGTCCATCCCCCAGGAAGGAGGTCACATGTAGATACTTGTAATCGGTTCCCTCTTTCCAACCCACCCTCCCTCTACCCTCCCAGTATCACCACTCACAAATTATCAAGGGTTCATGAGGGATGGGGGAGCGGGGAGGGAGGGGAAAAATGAGGACTTGATGCCAAGGGCTTAAGTGGAGAGCAAATGTTTTGAGAATAATGAGGGCAATGAATGTACAAATGTGCTTTACACAATTGATATATATATATATGGATTGTGATAAGAGTAATATGAGCCCCTAATAAAACGACTAAAAAAAAGTACAAGAAAAGGCAGGATTGGAGACACAGTGTGGGAATTGCACCTGACCTGATCCCACCACACCGAGGCAAATCACTGGGGGAGTGCAGCGGAACAGTAAGGGAATGGAGTGGCAAGGTCCCCAGGGAATGCTGAAAGTGGACTTTGGGGCCAGGGCGTGGTGCCCCAACAGACTGGACTGGAAAACGCTCTTAAGGGCCAGCAAACGATCCCTGAACTAACTACAAGCTTTTCTCTTGTGAACTGTTTTGTTCTGTTCTTTGTCAGTGGTTTGTTTTTGTTGTTTTGTTGTCTGGTTGCATACTGTTGCTTTGTTTTCCTCTGTCTTGTTTTCGTGCATGTTAGTGTCTCCACAGGTCTGTCTGAATAGGACAGGCTGGATGAACTATCTGGAGGAAAAACAACGGGACCGACAGTTCCGGGGCGACTTGGGGTGGGGGGGGTAATAGGGGTAAGGAAGTGGTGTTAATAAACCCAGGGACAAGGGAAAAACATGGGACCCCATATGGTAGAGAAGGGGGAGTGGCAGGCCTGGTGGGAAATGATCAAGGGTAAGGTTGCTTAGAGAAGAGGTATACTCTAGCCCAGGTGGCGACAAAGCATGGTAGTAGGGCAGGAGGAAAGTCAAGGAAGATGGAGGAAAGAGCTAGGAGTCAAAGGGCATTCATGGAGGTCTAGACAAAGACATGTACATGCAAATATATATAGGAGGATGGGGAAATAGATCTATGTGTCTATATGTATAGGTCAAGTATTAAGGTGGCGGAAGGACCTTGGGCCTCTACTCAAACACTCCCTCAATGCATGAATACCTTCTTTTATTAAATTGGAACTCTATGATGCTCACTCTCCCGACACAACGGCTGGAGCCAAAGTGGGTGAACAAGTAAATGTGGTGAAGAAAGCTGATGGTGCCCAGCTATCAAAAGAGATAGTGACTGGGGTATTAAAGGCTTGAAGATAAACAAGCGGCCAACTAGCTCAGAAGCAACAAAGTCCACATGGAAGAACACATCAGCCTGTGTGATCGAGTGGTCCCGAAGGGATCAGTTACCAGGCATCAAAGAACAAAATATCATATCATTGACTGCACACCTCCATGATAGGATCGCTGAAGACAAATGGGTGCATAAGCAAATGTGGTGAAGAAAGCTGATGGTGCCCGGCTATCAAAAGAGATAGTGTTTGGGGTCTTAAAGGCTTGAAGGTGAACAAGCGGCCATCTAGCTCAGAAGCAAAAAAGCCCACATGGAAGAAGCACACCGGCCAGTGCGATCACGAGGTGCCAAGGGAACAGTCATAAGGCATCATGCAACAAAAAAAAAGATATAAGTGTGTGTATGTATGTGTATATGAGTGTATATGTATATATGTATATGTATATATATACCATATTAAATGAAGGGGGAAGTGCAGAGTGGAGACCCAAGGCCCAAGTGTCGGCCAATGGAGATCCCCTCGTGGAGGGGTTTAGGAGAGGAGATGGTTTAATTAGGATGCGAGGTAGTACCTTTGAAGAACACAGCTTTCCCCCAGATCCTGGATGCTTCCTCCCCCCAACTACCATGATCCGAATTCTACCTTGCAGGGCTGGATAGGACTGAGGCTGTACACTGGTGCATATGAGGGCTGGAGGTACAGGGAATCCAGGGTGGATGATACCTTCAGGACCCAGGGTGTGAGGGACGATACTGGGAGAGTGGAGGGTGAGTGGGTTGGAAAGGGGGAACTGATTACAAGGATCCACATGTGATCTCTTCCCTGGTAGAGGGACAGCAGAGAAGGGGGGAAGGGTGACTCCGGATAGGGCAAGATATAACAAAATAACGATGTATAAATTACCAAGGTCACATGAGGGAGGGGGCAATGGGGAGGGAGGGGAAAAAAAAAGAGGACCTGATGCAAGGGGCTTAAGTGGAGAGCAAATGCCTTGAGAATGATTGGGGCAGGGAATGTATGGATGTGCTTTATACAATTGATGTATGTATATGTATGGATTGTGATAAGAGTTGTATGAGTCCCTAATAAAATATAAAAAAAGAAAATAGGAGAAAAAAATGATTAGGGCAAAGACTGCACAGATGTGCTTTATACAATTGATGTATGTATATGTATGAACTGTGATAAGAATTGTATGAGCCCCAATAAATTGTTTTAAAAAAAGAAAAAGAAAAAGAAAAAGGCAGGATCCCAGAGCCCACTGTGTGACTTTCTCTCCAGCAGCTTCTAGGCATGCTGGGGGTGGGTGGGGGTGGTGGTGGTGTGAGAGGCCTTGAGGTGCCTATATAAACCTGAAACTTCTCTCAAAAAACTCACTTGGATCACAATCCAGGCTTCAGAGTGAATTCTTTCTTGCGTGAAGCCAAGGACTGAGGTATATCTCTCCCACGAGAGATCTAACAATAGTGTCTCTTATTAGATCATTAGGAGCCTAGGTGGTGTAGTGGACTATGCATCAAGCTGCTAATCGCAAGGTCAGGGGTTTGAACTGCCTAGCCCATCCATGGGAGAAATATGAGGCTGTCTATTTCTGTAAGGCACTGGTTCTCAACCTTCTGAATGCCCCCACCCTTTAATACAGTTCATGTTGTAGTCACCTGCAACCATAAAATCATTTTCATTGCTACTTCAGAACTGTAATTTTGCTATTGTTATGAATTGGGTGACCCCTGTGAAAGGGTTATTTGATCCCCAAAGGGGTCGCGACCCACAGGTTGAAAACCGCTGCTGTAAGGATTTAAAGTCTCAAAACCCCAAAGGGCCAGTTCTTGGTCCTATTGGTACAGTATGAGTTGGAGTCAATAAAACGGTAGTTAGTTTTTTTCTACATCAATATCAGATTCTGGTGGCAATCTCCGTCATTCTGCATTGTGGTCTGGTTTGGACTCCGGTAGATCTGTGGGAAATGACTGCTCTGGTTTGAGGTGAGGGCCACGGTGCATAAGTGGTAGATCTCTTATCATCTTTCACCGGGAAGACCCAGGTTCGATTTGCAGCCTAAGTGCCCCAGATTGTCAGTGAAGATTTGTGTGTTGCTATGACACTGAGCAGGCTTCAGCGATGTTTCCAGACTGAAATAGAATAAGGACGAAATACCTGATCATCTCCATCCACACATCGACCTATGGCCCACCACGGTTGGCTTACCCTTCCAGCCATGGTGGTAGCACAGACTGGCACAGTTTTCTCCGCTGCCCATGAGAAGCTGACTCAACAGCCATGGTCAAGATCAACAGCTTGAACTCCTTTCTGCGTCTATGGAAATAAGAACAACCTTCTGAAATGAGGTCACATTGCTCTTTGAGCCTGGGAGGATGCCTCTGTGACTCAGATTGCACTCTGGATCCCAAAGGAGACTTTTAAACACAGCCACATAGCAGCTCCGGAAATTGCCATAGTAGAAACCAGGTTTAAAAAAAAAACAAAAAGCAACTTCTACTGACTTGCTCAAAGGAATCCGGGGGTGGATGGGGGTGGGTGGGTGGGAAACTCCTTTGCAAATGGACACATTTGTTTCCTTACATATCTGTCATGTCTTTTGGTCCTGAAAGAAAGAGAAAAAAAAAGCAGATGAGAGAATAAACGGAGACTGACAGTCATCTTGTTGGTATTCCCACAGCATCCCCTTCTTAAGCACTTGCTGCCATCTCATCCAACTCCACTCAGTATATTTTCACCCGGCAATGATGCAGAAATGTCTGTGTACTCCCATTTTATTGTAGTCGGGCAGTGTTTAAGGGTTTGTCTTTCAACTGACCATGGCAGGACGTCTAGAAGCACTTATAATCATCACCTGCCCTGTCTGTGCAGTGGGCAGGCAGTGACGTATCCCCAGCCTCTGGAACACTAATGCTCCCTCCAAGCTCAAGAAAATGATGGTGACACTTGGCTTCCTTGTTGTCTGGGGGAGCTCAAGGAGCTCTCCTCCACAACCTCAAATTATTGGCAATTCTTTGAGTGAAGACATCTAATTAGTGACTGGAAAGGAAGGCATCGGAGATGATTTTTGGTGACAAGACAAGCCTCAACCATCTCCAGAGAGCATGTCTCATAAGTGCAAAGTATGGAGAGGGAGGAAACAATTGATCACAAATGGAATAGACTCTGAGTCTCGCCACACAATGTGTGTGTGTGGTCACTGAGGCGCCAACATTATGGCTGGAGGACGGATACATTTTGTGCAGCCGTGATTGCCATCCAGAATGTGCCGTGCTATTGTGAAAAGTGATTTTTTTTAATTATTAGCAAATCTCTACTTCGACTTGCTTTAATGCTTCACCAGAGAGTAGGGGACTCTGGGAGGGAAGGGGCTGGGCTGACCTCAGGAACTCATGTGTAAAGGGCTTTTTCTCACTTGGAAGCAGGCTGGGTTCACAGCTGTTCTTTCTGGTAAAGCTTGTTTCTGAACCTTGCCACATCTGAGTCTGAAGAGAGGAATGACGGTGACAAATGCTGCGGGGAGCCCTGGGCACATCTTGGCTATGGTCCTGCTTCAGTCTGTTTCATTTGAATCCCAGTTTTACCTTTCCTTCTTTCTGGGTTCCGAAGCATCAGGTGGGTGCCAAGCGTTTCCACGGACAACTAAAGCTGAACAAGGTGGAGGCAGATGAAGAGCAACGGGAGGTTGGTGTTTGGGAGACTGAATACTTGGGCTTCCTAGGCCAGTCCAGCTGGTGGTTAGAGCCCTGTTTCAGATTCCACTGAAATCTCCTAGTGTCCAAGGATCAAGTGGCTCCTAAGTCCAGAATTTCTGTTACAGGTCTCACCAAGGAGTTGGGCTAAAATGCACTGAAGAATAAAGCAGGAGCTTCGCTTGTGAATCCACTCTCTGATTCAGAAATTTCAAAGGCTTCATGCACACACATTTCAATACTGAAAGCACAGCAGGGAAAGCCAAAGACTCGGGCTTTCTCCTTGTCCCTCTTTTCGGGCTTTTATGGCTTTCCAAGGTGCCTCCCTGAGCCGAGTGTTGTATAGGTCATGTTTAAAGATGTCCTAGATCCGAGGGACCTGCTGTTTTGCTTTCTTTTGCAGGGAGGCCTGGTTTCTTGTCTTGTGACCAAACACAGAGCACAGATATCTGCGCGCTTCCTCCCTTTCCCCTGACCTTTGCTCTCTTCTCTGGTTACACTACTGACCTGTTCTCCCTTACAAGATATGAACTGCTCACACACTTGGATGAATTCTCATCCTAGTGAGAAGCATCTGAGCATCTTATTAGAGCCTGTATGAGTTCTGTTCATGATGCCTATTTGTGAAACTTCAGGTCTCTGGCATGGAAACGTCCCATGCCCACACACACACACACACACACACACACACACACACGTAATATAAACTCCAACAGTAGTTTAAGGTTTAAGGTGGTAACAGGGAACGCTGGGGCCTGTGGCTCCTGGTGAACCACATAGGCTGTCTAAAGAGGCTAGTTCCATCTCAATGTAGCCATACAGTATTATAGACCTGTTAGGTAGCAAGACAACGGGTTGTTCCTCTCCATACTTATGGGGCCCCCTACAGGACGTTGGAAGCCAATGTGGGCTAAGGAGCATACACCAATTCAAGCCCAAGCCAGGAGAGCGTAATTGACACCACGCAGCTGAAAGCCCTTAAAAGGCTGAAACCTGGAGACCACCGCCCCTCCCCTTCAGCTGCTTCCCTGCCTTCCACTCAGCAGGGCTGGGTGTGCAGTGTCATGAGGGTGCCCGTGTTCAGTTTACTGTAATGCTGGAACCTTCTCTCCTGTTTCTAAATCCACTCAGATCACCAACCAGGCTTTGGTGTGACTTTCTTTCTAGTGTGTAGCCAAGGACAGAGACATGTCCCACCTGAGAAACCTAACAGACCCAGACTTACAATAAACCCATATTTTTATATATAAGGCAAGAGGTGAACAGGTCTAGCCAATAATGGTGAAGAGGGTCCTGGGTTTGAGAAAGATTCTGAAGTAGAATCCATAACCCTTAGAAATGTATTTGCTTGAGGGAGGGGGGAAAGGGGAGGGAGGGGAAAAAAAAGAGGACCTGATGCAAGGGGCTTAAGTGGAGAGCAAATGCTTTGAGAATGATTGGGGCAGGGAATGTATGGATGTGCTTTATACAATTGATGTATGTATATGTATGGATGGTGATAAGAGTTGTATGGGTCCCTAATAAAATGTAAAAAAAGAAAAGAGGAGAAAAAAATGATTAGGGCAGGGACTGTACACATGTGCTCTATACAATTGATGTATGTATATGTATGAACTGTGATAAGAATTGTATGAGCCCCTAATAAATTTTTAAAATTAAAAAAACAAAACAAAAAAAACCAAAAAAAACCCCAAAGGGCTCAAGCAGAAAGCAAATGTTTGAGAATGACGATGACAACAAATGTACAAATGTGCTTGACACAATGGATAGATGGATGGATTGTGATAAGAGTTGTATGAGCTCCCAATAAAATATTTTAAAATAATTTTTTAAAAAAAGAAAAAAAAAGAGTTTAGGAATGTTCAAGTTCTTTGATGTTTGTTTTGTAACCAATTCCCTTGTGTAAGAAGAGTATAAGGAGTCCTCCCGATGCAAAAAAAAAAAATGTATTGGCTTTAGGGGAGGGGCAAAGAGGGCTGGATTGAGAAAGTCTCTGGCATCCAGTTATGACTTGACTTTTGGATCCTGAATCCTTCAGGAGTCATGACCTTACTCTCCAGCCAGACCTTCCAATAACCACCTTCTCAGAGCCTTGTTAAGTTCTCATAATACGTTACAGCTGCCATCCTGTGAGCAGCTACCAAACCCAGGCACTTTTTTCAAAGAAAAGCTCGCTCTCTCTACCCCAAAGAGCAGGTAGTTTGGGGATGATGGATGTGAGATACCAGAGAAGGTAAATCTGTTATCTTCCATGATGCACAAAACATGCTGTCACAACCAGGACTTGTGACAATCCCTCAGTTTCCTAAATTACTTTACTGCTGCTTTTTTAATTAAGCCTCATTAACTTGTCATATATTGATAACAGGGATGGCGCTGAACTAGATGAATAAATTAAAGCTCTCCTCATCCTGTGCTTTTATATGAATGTGTTAATTATTTTTTTCATTAGGGAGAATGATGGAGGGATGGAGCAATACCAAACGGAGTTTGACAAAGTGTTGGTGTTTGCTGCCGTAAACATGGTGCGTGTCAGATACAATCTGTCACTCAGTGAGTCTGCAATTAACACCAAGGGACCAAGGTAGGATTCCCTGAAATAAACAGCCTTCCTCCCAGATGCTAATGGGGACCCAGCAGGACCCATTGTTGTGTTGTAGCAGTTGTACACGGGCCCTTAGAGGACACAGAGCTGGTGTTTGAAATGAGTTTTGTTTGCCCCCAGTTGGCTCACACATTTGTCTTTTAAATAGCATAATCACTAACATTTAAACACAGGGTAATTTCACATAACAATCTTCACCTTCTGAGAAATGGAGAGGCCCAACTTTGCTGGTTGACAGTGCGCCTCTGGAAGACAAGGGGCGGGGGGGAGGCTCAGAGGGGCTGGGGGAACAGTCAAATGTGGTGATCAGAGTTTGGAATCCTTGCTTTCCATGTACACGTGGCAAGGAGGTCAAGGTTCAGAAATTTAGGAGAGACGTATCAGACACACGTTTGTATGGTCCATAATAAACCAAATAGGAGTTGCTATATCAATCTGTTGGTTATTTTTTTGTGCTTGGTAGCCAACCAGCTCAGAAATCCTGACCTCGCCGATCTTGTGAAACAAGCACCATTCCAGAATTACAAAGAAGCAAGCACGGAGACAAAGGCATCCATCACCCCGAATGCGTAGAGGTCCGGAACTAAGTGCTTTCTGTAGAAAAGCTCCAGAAGGCAGACCTTTGGCTGGGAAACCTGTTAGGGAGCTAGCATAGGGACTGGCTCATCCACTACCCATGCTTAGATGTCCGAGCTACCGGCTCATGAAGTAGTGGTGCACTGCATGCTCAGAAGTTCAGGTTTCCAGCCAGGAGGGGGAGATATGCCTGGGTGGGTGCTGCACCTGCATTGGCTCACCAAGGCCAGGTGAATTCAATTAAACAATTCAGCCAATGGGGTTGACCAACTTCATCCATCACGCCTCCCTAACTCACAGGGATCCCAAACCAGGCCTCGGCATGAGCTGTTTCTCAAGTGGAGCCAAGTACCAAGGCATACCTGTCCCCGGAGAGGTCTAACAGAAGCGGTGCTGTCTGAATTGGAGCTATGATGTAAGCCGGCCCCAGGAGTGGGCCCTCCCATCCTGGTCTCACGGGTTGCGAGCCCCTCTGGCTCCTTTCACCTCACCACCCTCAGGAGAATTGTTGAGTTGAATTCGCCAGGCCTAGGTGTGCCAATCCAGGTGCCGTGCCCACCCAACACCATGGAGGCCCCTGTGGACACTTCTAGAGTATTGCCACAGCCCTAGCATTTTGTGTCCGTCTTTGCACCGTTTCTTGCTGGTGTGCGGGACTTGAAGTGCCTTTCTGTGCCTACCTTCCCGGGAACTCGCCTGCCTCCCCAGGCTGCATTTGGGGAGGGGACTGGGACACTGCTGCCTGGAGGCTGGGAGGATTTTGACTCCCAAAGCCTTCTTGCAGCTCAGTGGTGTGCCGGGGCTCTGGCCAGCGGATGGCTGGGGGCGCCCGCGTCCACCCTGTTGGATTTGGCAGGACTCTGGCTGGGTGGCTGGCCCCAGGCTGGCTTGTGGCTAGGCCATAACCTGCGGCCTCCATTTTCCCAGCCATGTGACCCACTCCCAGGCAGAATGGTGCCAACCTGTGTCTGTTGTAGCTACTGTCCATTCCCAGAAAGAAAACCACCCAGACCGCCGGCAAGGTCAACAGAACAAGTTTCATTTCCTGCTCAGGGACTGTCAGCTCTCTTGAGAGGAGACTGAGTGGCCTCCAGTCTAATTTTGCAAAGGTTTTTATACTTTTGCAATGTGCAGGTGTGCAAGCAAGCAAGCAGAGCACAGAAGTGGGGTATTGTGGTTAGCCATCCTTAGTTGAACAAAAACTGCTCTGGTCGTTCTCGCAAGCCTTCTGTATATCCATGTCCTTCTGTACATTCCCTTGGGCTACGTCTGCACAGCCTACCTCCCCAATATCAGCTAGTTCATTGACAGTTCATAGCTAGTTTATTTACCATTCATAATGGCTCTGTCAGCTCAAACTGGCTTCTCTTGTCAGGCTGTTTAAGCTTTTCCCAGAGCTGCTACATTCCCTCCTGTTCTTAGCCAAGTTGAAATCATTGAATCTGCAGTAGTCAGCCCAGTGTATGGTGGGCTCAGCACTAAGCGTTTTATGGCTTGTACTTTCTGTGTAAGGAATGCCACTAGCTTATTGGTTATTATTGGTTCAAATGTGAAGCTTAGCAGGAGGAGGATTAGGGGTCCGGCTAGGGTCGTTATTAGGGTAGTTAGCCAGGTTGACCAATTAAATAGCTTTTCAAAGCAATTGGTTCCTTCATTTCTTTTCTTGTCTCCTTCCTCTAATCCCTAACCAGGGCTAACCTATCTTTAATGATTCCCGAATGGTTTGGATAAAACAAGTTTCTCCCAATGCCATGCACAGCACTCCTTGTTTCAAAAAGAGAAAGTCAAGCCCTGAGCGGTTTTGCAACACAACTTCTACAAGGGAGTCTAAGGATCTTTCTAAATGGGAAACAGGGTTTTTTAATCCCTGTAAATCTAAATCAATTTGCTGACTAAGAGTCTGATAGTTTAAATGTCCTCGTATTAAAGCACCTGACCCGACTGCAGCTAATCCCATAATCCCAAGCCCTGCTAACAGTGGGACCAAAATTGGGACTCTTTTAACTCATCCAGAAATTCCAAAGTGATCCCTACCTCCTTCACCAGAATACAGGTACACTTGAGGAACAACATGCACTGTACACAAATACCTGAGTCCGCTGCTAATACTGGGGAAAAGAGACAGGGTGTTAGTACTGTGGAACGAGTAAAGCAAGTACTCATTGGAGCAGATAACAAATAAGGATTAACATTTGGTTCAATGGGAACAGCTTGAAGGCAAAAATCTCGATATCTTGATATACTTAAGGGTTAATTAGATGAATAAAAACACAGCCCTTGCCCTTGCAAATCTTAAAGTGAGCTTAGAACTGAGTCCATTCTAACCTCACCTACAGACTGTTGCTTCGTGTAATCCTTCATACTAACATTTTTAATTTGATTACACTCTGCACCAATAGTGCTATTTGTACCTGTGCCTACATAGTAAGGGGGAGCAGGGTTCAGACAAGTCAACAATCAGCTGTGAGGTTAGGATTTGAGTTCATAATTTGGAATACAGCATCCAGAGTATCAAACATAAAACCTTGAGGTGGTTCCTGAATGGGAAGGGCCCTTTGAGTTGGGTTAGCGGTGAACGGGAAAGTTACTGAAGTCTGGAGGGTGCGGCAAAAGAATCTTAGTGACACCCAGCTGTAGCTCTTCAGGATTTATCACCAGGTTTGGGCCTTTTTACGGACGGGAGGTTGCCATATTTTACTTTGCTGGATAGTAAAAGTTGCCCTGGGATCTCTATCATTTACATAATGTTGAATTCCCCATGTTTTCCCAGTGAACCCAATAACGCTTGAATCCAATTCTTATTGGGTTACATTTGGAAACTATACACGTGGTGGAATCAAACCCCTCCGACTTTAGTCCCATTCTTATAAAAATAATAGGGTCGCCGTTAACAAGTTTCCACCCTGAAGATGATAGTTTCACAATCCTAAGCTGCACAATGGTAATGTCCCTCCCTTTGGCAGTTAGGGGTTCCATCAGCCAGGCATATATAGATATGGTTTGTTTGGAGCCTTCTTTCTATAGAGGGTATTCTGCACCCATAGGATGGGATTCCGGTTATGGGCCCCATTGTGCCCTTTATCTTTAAAGGATCCGGAATGCCAACTCTTTCCTAGCAAGTCAAACAAATCAAAGTGAAAACGGGGACATACCCAGTATAAGAGGTTACATATTCACTGCTGGAGGTTCGAATAGCAGTCCACAGATGTGTTTCTGGTTGGGGGAAATGTCTGGTGCTGTCAGCAATACTCAGACAAAACAATTAAGTTCTGTAAAGCCTTAATTTTGAGGGTTTTTCTGTCTTTCTGAGTGTCCATCTTTTCAGGATATGCTCAGGGAGGGCTTTTTTTTTACTTGTGACTGATGAATCCATGCCCCCTTCCCCACTACTTTAACAGCAGTTGGTGTTGTAAGTATCACCTAGTATGGGCCAGTCCACCTAGGTTCTAAGGTGTCGGGTTGGTGCTTCTTTACCCACGTCCAGTCTCCAGGTTGCAAGTTGTGGGCTGCCTCTTCACCATTCCCTTGGTTGGACGCAAAATGAAGGTGTCAGAGCAGTTGATTTGTCTCTCACCTGCTGCACAACCTGCAGGCACTTGATGCGGGACCGGTTGGTGAATTCCATTATTTCTACTTCCTTCAACCTTGGGAGGATTGGGGAAGGTCTGCCAAACATAAATCCAAATGGGGTCATGCTTTTCACATAGGGAGTGCAGCGGACTCAAAGTAGGGCAAAAGGTAAAGAAAGGATCAACCCAGTTCTCGCCAGTTTCTGAATGCAACTTAACTAACAATTCCTTTAGGGTTCTGTTTATTCTTTCTGCTTGCCCTGAACTTTGGGGCCTATAAGCCCAGGAGAGCTTCCAGTTAATATTTGGAAGCATTGCTAATACTTTAGTAATTTGAGCAATGAATGCTGGGTCATTGTCAGACCCCAAGATGGTGGGAAGGCCAAATCTAGGGGCAATTTTTGTTACTAATAATTTACACACAGTGGCAGCGGTTTCCTTCTTCGTTGGGAAGGCTTCCACCCATCCAGAATAGGTGTCCACGAACACCAGCAAATACTGGTAGCCATACTTTCTAAGTTTGATATCCATAAAGTCCACCTCCAGAATTCTCCAGTACTACTACCTCGAGCTTGTGGTTGGGGTTGCTACTTTTCTTTTCTAGAGTTGTTTCCCTGAGCACAGTGCAATCAACGGTGGGTGACACCTGCCACCGTGTCCAAGGCTGGGTATGTAAAAGTACCTGAGGAGCAACTGAGACAATTTAGAGGATCCCGAGGGCATACCTTCATGTAGTCCTTGAATCAGATCTCTCCCCAGAGCTTCTGGCATGAATCTTCTTCCTTAAGGATGGAGCAGCACCACTGGATGCTCCGAGTGTCTTTGGCAACCCAGCTCTTGGCTTACCTTTGGATCTTGTTCCGAGTATGTAGGTTGTGGCAGTAACACTGGGGACGGCATGAGGACGGTCACTACCTCAGGGGGATTGGTTGCATAATCCTGGCGTTCAAGATCCACCGGTCCGGGGGTCTGGTTAGGAGGGGCTCAACCATATGTCCCCCTACCACAGCAATATCCTGTCCCAGTGTAAGCTTCCTAGCTTCTATAACTAGGATGGCGGTGGCAGCCTCAGCTCGCATGCAGCTTGGCCATCCTGCAGCTACAGAGTCCAATTTCTTTGAAAGATCGGCCAGAGGTCTCTTCCATGGCTGCAGGTTCTGAGTTAGCACTCCTTTTGCTGTGCCCTCTGGACTCATACATAGACAATTGGAAGGGCTTTTCTATGTCTGGAAGGGGAAGAGAGGATGCCCATATGAGTGACTTTTTTAAGAATTCAAAGGCTTGCTGTTCTACTTCAGTCCATTTAAGTTCTTTTTCCTTTCCCCAGTACTTACATATAGGGGTTTGGTTACTTTTTTTTTTTTAACGTTTTTATTAGGGGCTCATACAACTCTTATCACAGTCCATACATATACATACATCAATTGTATAAAGCACATCTGTACATTCTTTTTCCTAATCATTTTCTTTTCTTTCTTTTTTTTTCCTTTTCTTTTTTTACATTTTATTAGGGACTCATACAACTCTTATCACAATCCATACATATACATACATCAATTGTATAAAGCACATCCATACATTCCCCGCCCCAATCATTCTCAAAGCATTTACTCTGCACTTAAGCCCTTTGCATCAGGTCCTCTTTTTTTTCCCTCCCTCCCCGCTCCCCCCTCCCTCATGTGCCCTTTGTAATTTATACATCGCTATTTTGTCATATCTTGCTCTATCCGGAGTCTCCCTTCCCCCCCTTCTCTGCCGTCCCTCTCCCAGGGAGGAGGTCACATATGCATCCTTGTAATCAGTTACCCCTTTCCAACCCACTCACCCTACACTCTCCCAGCATCGCCCCTCGCACCCTTGGTCCTGAAGGTATCATCCACCATGGATTCCCTGTGCCTCCAGCCCTCATATGTACCAGTGTACAACCTCTGTCCTATCCAGCCCTGCAAGGTAGAATTCGGATCATGGTAGTTGGGGGGAGGAAGCATCCAGGATCTGGGGGAAAGCGTTGCTCTTCCTCGGTACTACCTTACACCCTGACTGACCCATCTCCTCTCCTATACCCCTCTATGAGGGGATCTCCACTGGCCGACATTTGGGCCTTGGGTCTCCACTCTGCACTTCCCCCTTCATTCAATATGGTATATATATATATATATATATATATATATATATATATATATATATATATATATACACACACATACACATATTCTTTTTTTTTTTAGTTGCATGATGCCTTATACCTGGTCATTTTGGCACCTCGTGATCGCACTGGCTGGTGTGCTTCTTCCATGTGGGCTTTTTTGCTTCTGAGCTAGATGGCCGCTTGTTTATCTTCAAGCCTTTAAGATCCCAGACACTATCTCTTTTGATAGCCGGGCACCATCCGCTTTCTTCGCCACATTTGCTTATGCATCCATTTGTCTTCAGCGATCCTATCATGGAGGTGTGCAGCCAATGATATGATGATTTTTTGTTCTTTGATGCCTGATAACTGATCCCTTTGGGATCACTCGCTCACTCAGGCTGGTGTGTTCTTCCATGTGGGCTTTGTTGCTTCTGAGCTAGATGGCCGCTTGTTTATCTTCAAGCCTTTAAGACCCCAGTCACTATCTCTTTTGATAGCCGGGCACCATCAGCTTTCTTCACCACATTTACTTGTTCACCCACTTTGGCTTCAGCAGTTGTGTCGGGAGAGTGAGCATCATAGAGTACCAATTTAATAAACGAAAGTATTCATGCATTGAGGGAGTGCTTGAGTAGAGGCCCAAGGTCCTTCTGCCACCTTAGTATTAAACCTATGAATGGAGAAAATTAGATCTATTTCCCCATCCTCATATATATGTTTGCATGTACACGTCTTTGTCTAGACCTCCATAAATGCCCCTTGACTCCCAGCTCCTTCCTCCCTCTCCCTTGACTTTCCTCCTACCCCACCACCATGCTCCGTCCCCACCTGGGCTACAGCTATACCTCTACTCTACGCAACCTTACCCTTGATATTTCCCCATCAGACCTGTCACTCCCCCCTCACTACCATTTTGGGTCCCATGTTGTTCCCTTGTCCCTGTGTTTATTAACACCACATCCTTACCCTCATCCCCCTCCCCTACCCGGAATTGTCTGTCTCCCCGGAACTGTCTGTCCTATTGTTTTTCCTCCAGATAGTTCATCCAGCCTGTCCTATTCAGACAGACCTGTGGAGACACTAACATGCACGAAAACAAGGCAGAGGAAAACAAAGCAACAGTATACAACCAGACAATAAAACAACAAAAACAAACCACTGACAAAGAACAAAACAAAACACTTCACAAAAGAAAGGCTTGTAGTTCGTTCAAGGATCGTTTGCTGGCCCTTAGGAGCGTTTTCCAGTCCAGTCTGTTGGGGCACCACGCCCTGGCCCCAAAGTCCACTTTCAGCATTCCCTGGGGACCTTGCCACTCCATTCCCTTGCTGTTCCACTGCACTCCCCCAGTGCTTTGCCTCGGTGTGGTGGGATCAGGTCAGGTGCAATTCCCACACTGTGTCTCCGGTGCTGTCCCTGTATCGCCCTTAGTCACTGAGGGGCATCATGTCTCATAGTAGGACCAGCCATGTTGTTCTCTCTGTGGACTGGGTGCTCTACTCTGGAACATCATCCTCACGGCCTCGTGGGCCAGGCTGTGTTCCACTGTCTTTCCTGCCCCTTCATCTGCTCCCGTGTGCTCTGATCAGATATGTTCATCTCCCGGAGCTGCAGAATCAATGTCATCCTTTGAAACAAATTCTTTTCGGGGAAGGGGCAGGAATCCACTTAATTTTTGGTGCTGGGCCCTACTCCACGCCGGGATATTGCATTCACACCTTGCGGCACTGGGTTGAAGTCTGGTCCCACTTTCCCTGTAGAGATATAAACAATACCCTCCCCTTGGGTGGATTAGTGCCCCATGCCCCCACTTCCCTTTTCTTCCTTATATTCATCCTTTTATTTTCCTTTCCCCACCTCCTCCACTGTTTTCTACCTTGTGCATCCCTGGTTTTGATCTGGTCTCTGCCATACTACACAGTCTCACCCCAGAAATGTTTGGTTTGGTTACATTTGCAAATCCAAAATTTCACAATGGACAGTACCTCACAGCTCCTAGAAACGCTTGCACCTGCCTCGAAGTCTCAGGTACTGGGATTTTGAGGATCTCCTCTGTGCGGCTGGGGGACAAGGTCCGTTTTCCCTCCTCCAGTTGGTAGCCTAGGTATACAGCTTTATTGACACGCAGTTGAGCCTTTCTTGCAGATACCCTGGACCCAAATTGGCCAAGGACTATTAACAGGTCCTCGGTAGCCCTTTGGCATTCCTCCAGGATTTCAGAGGCCAGGAGGAGGTCACCTGCATACAGGAATAAGGGGTTTTTGGGGCGTTCCTCCTTATATTCCTGTAAGTCTTCACTGGGTTGACTTACAGGGACAAAGGTGTGGAGAACAAAGCATCCTTTAAGTCCAAAACAGTATAACAAATTCAGTTTGACAGAATAGTACTCAGGAGGGTCTCGGGGTTTGGTACCGTGGGGTGGACAGTTTCTACCCTTGATTTACCTCTCCGAGACCCTGCACCGGTTGAAAGTCCTCAGTTCCTGGCTTCTACACCAGCAGCAGGGGAGCATTCCATGTGGACTTGCAGGGCACCAAAATGCCTGTCCTTTTTAGTCTGCATATGTGAACATAATACCCACCTTTGCTTTCCATGGAGTAGGGTTTTGCTTGACACTCACCAGTGTGACCGAGCTCAGAAATTGTATGTCCCCAGACACCTGATGTTCAGCAAGGTCTGGCAGGTTGTTCTATGCACAAACAAAAGGAATATCTTTTACCCATTTATCACGAAGTTCCTTTGAGGAGGTCTCTTCTGCTCCTTGATAAAACACAGATCCCTCTGAAATTGGAGCGGTGAGCAAAACCTTTGCTTTTTCAAATTCAAGGGTTAAGGTGGTTGCAGATGTGAGAAAGTAATTATGGCCGCCATTTATCGTAATAAGTCCCGACCCATTAGGGGATAGGGGCATTGAGGCATTACCAGGAAGGAGTGTGTAACTGTCTCTTGTGCTAAATCTGTTATTCTGGCCATTGTCCATGGGTGTGCTTGGGTCTGGCCTGTGGCCCCTGTAATTAAAATATTTCCTTTTGACAATGAACCTGTAGTGTTTTCCAAAACCAAGAAGGTGGACCCTGTGTCCACCAAGAAATTTACTGGCTGGCCCCCTTTTTGGAGAGTTAGTCTGGGATCCTGGGGGCCAAGTGACACAGAGCCCTGACACCTTCATTCCGATTATTCAAGCATTATTGTTGCTTGCTTGGGTTTTTATAGGTGAAGATGAGGCGTATCCTCTATAGTGGTTGGTCATCCAACTCTCCTGATTTTTCCAATGTCCTTCTTTTCTGCAGTAGGCACATTGATCCTTCCCCAGGCCTTGGCGGTGCTCACAGGTCAGTCTCTCTGTGAGTGGGCCCTGATCTCCTTTTCCTGAGCCTCTGGGGTCTCTCATGGCAATTACTAGTATTTTAGCTAGTTTCTTTGCCTCTGTCGAGATAAGGTCATCTCTGTTGTTATTCACCCGCTGGGTCACTTCTACCAAATCACTAAGATTTTCCCCTCAAACCCTTCCCACTTCTTTTTCATGTCTGAGGCAGACTGAGTAATAAAGACAATAATTATTGCCCGCCTGTTCTCGGGGGCCTCCAGGTCAATAGGGTTATAAAGCCCGTACGCTTCCATCAGCCACTCTAAAAAGGCAGGCGGACATTCTCTTGTAAGAGCCTGAAAATTCTTACTGACCTTAGATAAATTCATAGGTTTCCTAGCTCTCCCGCGAAGGCCCTGTAAGAACAACTGGTGATACCTGGTTAAGCCCTCCTGGCCTTGCTAGGAGTTTGGATCCCACATTGTTCATGCAGTGGCAAAAAGAGTTTCTCTCAAGAGTGGGGAGTGCGTGCTGGCTGACCATCAGGTCCACTGACTGTCTTCTGGGCCTCTCTCTGGAAGGTCTCCCGTTCCTATGTTGTGAACAGCACCTAGAGAAGTTGCTGGCAATCCGTCCCAGGTGGGCTGATGAGTATGGAACCCTATTTCTAGCAAAGAAACCCGACCTTGTGGTTTGTCAGAAAAAGGGATTTTGTTGTTTTCAATTATACAAATCCCTGGAATAAAAGGGGTCAACCTAAACTAAAAAAAGGGACTTGGGGGTCTTCCCCAGGTGTAGGGGCTGCTTGCCTTAAGGGGAGAATGGCTATTGCCGAGTCATCCTTTTCGGGGGTTGATAAGACATGCCAGCCCTAGTGTGTGTTGTGGGGTGGGGGGACTCAAAAATGGGTTGTGAGTCTTTCTCTCTCTCTGGCACCCGGGAACCTGATAGGTGGCAGCGGTACCAAAGGGTCAGAAGTCAGCTCTCCCACTCCCAGAGTCCTCATGCAAAATGGGATATAGCTGATGGGGAGGGGGGTGTGAAGGGCAGGGGGAGGGATGGCCTCCATCTTGGTGGTTTTAGGAACTTGGAGCGGTTGTTTTTCCGGGCCTGCCATGTTTCCTGAAATCTTGGAAACAGGAAACCTTTCAGTTGGGGGAGGGAGTAAGTCTTCTATATATGCTAGCTGATAAGTGGCAATGTCAATCGACACGCGAATTTAAGGGGTCGGATCGGGATGTCCTGGTTCCCCCTAAACATAACTATGAACTCTGAGTAATAGGGGAAGGGAAAAGGAGTCTTGCGTGGGTCAATCAGGGACTCCTTCTGCCCAATCACCTTTAAATAAATTGTGGAGTCTCCAAGCTTTGGGGTTGAAACCACATCCTCTTCCTGAGTGCCTAGAGCAGGCAGGGGTCCTCACACTACAGCCTGTGAGCCACATGCAGACAGCCAAGGACATTGATCCTGTCTGCCGGGTGTTTGTGCCCCATTTATATATATTTTTTTAACTTCAAAATAAGATGTGCACTGTGCATAGGAATGTGTTCATAGGTTTTAAAAAACTATAGTCTGGCCCTCCAACGGTCTGAGGGACAGTGAACTGCCCCCTGTGTAAACAGTTTAAGGACCCCTGCCCTAAGGGATCCTTGACTTAGGGGTTACTAAGCTCCCTGCCCTGAAACACCCCTGAATATTCCACCCATAGTAGGTGGCACCAGGGGAATTTGGTGCCCGGTTAATTTACAAGCCTTTTACTCCAATTGAGCCCAAGAAAATTAAAAATGACTTAGGCAGTTACTCTACTTTTGATCCCTGTTGACTCCACCTGTAGTACCCCATCATTACCATTTAACTCTATAACGCCGAGCATGACGTTTTCATAACATTAAAAGAAATGTATATGTTAATATAGATATATTGATACTATGAAATAAAGAACCCAAACAAAAAAATTTCCCCTAAATTAAAATTGAAGCATTATAGGGTTAGAGGAAGGATGGGTCTTATGAGCGGGTCCAAGGCCTTAGGATCGTAAATGCAGCAGTGATCCCACTGCACCTAGTAGTGCCAAAGCCCTCCTAGGGGAAATTGTGAATGCTTTTATCCCTGTTCCTGTACTTACAGTGAACAAACACACATGCATGATAATCCTAAGATTTTTTTTTATTTCCTGTGACACTCGCCTAATTTCAAGGGCAGTGCCACCTCACAAACTTAGTCTTGTGTTTGTCAAACTGTTCAACTTTTTGACCCTTTGTTTTTCCAGAAGTTCTCAGGGTACCAAGGCCTCTGAACCAAGTATGCCAACTCCACGACTACCATCTCCTGAATCACCTCAAACTTATGCACCCAGCAATGTAGGAAGGGTATGGACCCGAAGCCCCAGTTCACTCCTTTTGCCAGCAGGAAGTAGCTAGAGATGTCGTCGCCCAGTACCCCAAAGATTTGGGTCCATATCTCTTCACGGGGTAAATGTTAGGTAGCTAGCCTAGGGACTGGGGCATCCATTATGCATGCCCAGAGGGCCAGGCTAAGACCCCAGGTAGGAGTGGTGCCCTGTGCACGCTCAGAGGGTCAGTTTTCCGGACAGGAAGGGGTGGTACACCTGGGTGGGCGCTGTACATGGATTGACCCACCTAGGCCAAGTAAATTCAATTCAGCCACTGGGGTCGACCAGGGTTGCCCACCATGCCTCTCTAACTCTCCTAAAGCTCACTTGGATCACAGACCAGGCTTCCACGTGAATTCTTTCTCACGCAGAGCCAAAGACCAAGGTCTATCTGTCCCCAGAGAGATCTGTCAAACTCAGGAAGGCTCTTTGGAGGCAGCAGGACTGGACGTGAGTGGCTGGTCGATACTGTTCAGATGCATGGCTTTCAGCTTGGAAGGGTTTTTGTCACAGAGGACTGGAACGGAGGAGGTAGTACGTCTGTAACACATAGTATCCATGTCCACAAATGAGCTGCTCATTCCACAGTCCTGGCAGTGCCTTTTGAAATTCCTCTGCTTTGAAATGTCACACCTTGAAGATTACAGTGGGAGGGGCTGGGCCCAAGGTATGCTGCCTCTTACTCCCAGTTGCTGGTTTCTGGATGCTGATTGTATTTCTTACAGGATCAGTTAGTGGGCTTGTTTTCCGCCTCAGGCTTTGTTCACCGAGGTCCTCTAGCTAGTTGGTGGTGTGTGTGCTTGAGCAGAGCCTTCCTGCCAACCCCTCATGAATAGTAGTGCTCCCATGGTGTGGACTCCATGAAAGCCATGCCCCACACAGCTGGATTACAAGGAGGGTGGGCCCTGCAGCACAGGATGGCCATTCCCCCTGTGGAATGGCCTCAGAACCCCGCCTCCCTCACTGTCCAGCGCTTGGGACTGTGGGCCCTAAGATTGATGCCTGACTCAGAAAAGACACAGGGTGAGGCGACTCCAGTAGCCATTTTTACTGGTCCGATCCAGCCTGAGATCATCCTTGCATGAGCCCTCTGCCCAGATCTTTTTTTGTTGTTGTTAGTTTGTTTTATGATCTTTTTATCAGGGGCTCATACAACACTAACCACATTCCATGCATACATCAGTTGTATAAAGCACATTTGTATATTCATTGCCCTCATTGTTCTCAAAATATCCACTCTCCACCCAATTCCCTGGCCACAGCTCCTCATTTTTTCCCCTCAATGCTTGCTACCCCTTCCTCATCAATCCTTGGTAATTTACTAATTCTTTTGTCATATCTTTCACTGTCTGATGTCCCCCTTCACCCACTTTTCTATTGAGGTCAATGTAGATCCTTGTCATCGGTTCTCCCTTTCCATCCCACCCTCCCTCCACCCTCCCAGTATCTCCACTCATAGTACTGGTCTTAAATGACTCATCCACCCTGGATTCCCCGTGTTTACAGTTCCTATCGGTACCAGTGTACAATCTCTGGTCTAGCCAGATTTGTCAGGTAGAATTTGGATCCTGATAGTTGGGGAAGAGGAAGCTTAAGAACTAGAGGAAAGTTGTGTTTCATCGTTCCTATCTCATACCCTGTCTTGGCTCATCTCCTCTCTGAAACCCTTCTGTAAGGGGATGTCCATTGGATTGCAAATGGGTTTGGGTCTCTACCAGGCAGTCCCCGCTCATTCGCCATGATAAGATAGTTTGTTCTCATGATGCCTGATGCCTTAACCTTTTGAATCCTTGTGATCGTACAGGCTGGTATGATTCCTCCATATGGGCTTTGTTGCTTTGAGCTAGATGGCCGCTTGTTTACCTTCAAGCCTTTAAGACCCCAGGCGCCATGTTTTTGATAGCTGGGTACTATCAGATTTCTTCACCACATTTGCTTACACAGTCACTTTGTCTTCAGTGATCGTGTAGGGAAGGTGAGCATCATAGAATGCCAATTTAGTACAACAGTATTTTTGCAATGAGGGAGTACTTGAGTGGAGGCCCCATGTCCATCTGCTACCTTAATACTAAATCTATACATATATGGACATAGATCGATTTGCCCATGCTCATTTATAAATATATGTACCTGCCTTTATTTAGACGTCTTTTACTGGCCCTTGCTTCCCAGCTCACTCTTCTGTGATTTTCCTCTTGTGCCCACTGCCATACTCAGTCTTCATTTGGGTTTCAGTAATTCCTCTTGGTTCCATTACCCTTGATCATGCCCTACCAGGCCTCCTACATCCCTCTCACCACCGATTTGCATCACTTGTTGTTCCCTTGTCTCTGGGTTTCTTTACACCACTTCCTTTCCCCCCACCTTCCCCTCTCCCTTGCCCCCCTCGAAGTGTTGGTCCCGTGTTTACTCCTCCAGATTGTTCATCCAGCCTATCTTATTTAGACAGACCCGTAGAGGTAATAACACGCACAAAATCAGACTGAGCTAAGCCAAGCAGGAAAAGAAACAAAACAACAAAAATCCAATGACAATAAAAGAAAACAAAACACAACAAGAAAGAAAGGCTGATAGTTAGTTCAAGGACTGTGTGTGTTGGCATTTAGGAGTGTTTTCCAGTCCAGTCTGTTGGGGCACCAAGTCCTGGCCCCAAAGTCCACCTTTGGCATTCCCTGGGGACCTTGCTGCTCTGATTCCTTGCTCTTCTGCTGCACCCACTTAGTGTTATGCTCGGTGTGGTGGGATCAGTTTGGCCACAATACCCACACTGTGTCTCCATTGTTGTCCCCTCTAGGGCCATGGGTCTTTGAGCGATGTCGTGTCTCATCAAGGGGCTGGCCATGTGGTCTTCTATGTGGACTGGCTTCTCTGAGTGGGAACATCATCCTCAAGGTCTAGTGGGTCAGGATGTGCTCCAGTCACCTCTTCTCCCTCTTCTTCTGCTCCGTGTGCTAACCAGAGACTGTTTCAAATAGTGTGTACCTGCCAGCTGCATTCTAGACCTGGGGTAGCGATTCTGAGTCCAGGATAGAGATAGTGTCCAGCAGGTGACATAAGTGGATCCATATTGAAACAGGAAGCCCACTGTGGAGATTTTGTCCTTCTGTTGATGGCCACCGGCCACCTACCCTCTCCTGCTATAACTGCTTCACTGGCTCAGCAGCTGAGCCAGGAGCCAGTGCCATCAAAACCATGTTGCTAACTGGCACAGAGGGCAGATAGATATTTTTTATCTTGATATCTTGGGAAGCCCACCCAAACTCCATGCAAATATTGTGGTGTGAGTAATTTTTGGAAGCAATCATATGGTGACAGTAATTCAAATCTTCCCTTTTGTCAATGTGCCCGTACTGTTTTCTGAACCTGAGGAGGTGGCCACTGTGTCCACCAAGAAATTTACTGGCTGGCCTTCTACTTGGAGAGTTAGCCTGGGGTCCTGGGGACCAAGTGGCACAGAGCCCTGACACCTTCATTCAGATTCTTCAAGCATTATTGTTGCTTACTTGGGTTTTTCTAGGTGAGGATGAGGCCTGTCCTCTCTAGTGGAGGGTCGTCCACCTCTCCTCGGGTTTTCAAGCCACTGATTTTTCCAATGTCCTTCTTTTCTGCAGTAGGCACATTGATCCTTCCCTAGGCCTTGGCGGTGCCCACAGGTCAGTCTCTCCGTGAGTGGGCCCTGATCTCCTTTTCCCGAGCCTCTGGGGTCTCTCATGGCAATTACTAGTATTTTCGCTAGTTTCTATGTCTCTCGTGTTTGGGTCATCTCTGTTGTTATACAGCCACTGAGACACTTCTACCAATCACTAAGATTTTCCCCTTCAAACCCTTCCCACTTCTTTTCCGTGTCTGAGGCAGACTGGGTAATAAAGGGAATGCTTATTGCCCACCTGTTCTCGGGGGCCTCCAGGCCAATAGGGGTATAAAGCCTGAAGCCTTCCATAAGCCACTCTAAAAAGGCAGGTAGACATTCTCTTGTAAGAGCCTGAAAATTCTCACTGACCTTAGATAAATTCATAGGTTTCCTAGCTCTCCTGTGGAGGCCTTGTAAGAGCAACTGGTAATACCTGGTCAAGCCTTCCGTTCCTTGCTAGGAGTTTGTATTCCACATTGTTCGTGCAGTGGCAAAAAGAGTTTCTCTCAAGTGGGGAATTGGTGCTGGCTGACCATCAGGTCCATTGACTGTCTTCTGGGCCTCTCTCTGGAAGGGCTCCTGTTCCTGTGTTGTGAACAGTACCTAGAGAAGTTGCTGGCAATCCGTCCAAGGTGGGCTGATGAGTATGGAAACCTGTTTCTAGCAAAGAAACCCGACCTTGTGGTTTGTCAGAAAAGGGGATTTTGTTGTTTCCAATTATACAAATCCCTGGAATAAAAGGGGATGAACTAAACCCAAAAAGGGACTTGGGGGTCTTCCCCAGGTGTTGCTTTCCTTAGGGGGAGAATCGAACACTGTTGAGTCATCCATTTTGGGCGGTTGATAAGACGTGCAAGCCCTAGTGTGTGTTGTGGGGTGGGGGGACTCAAAAATGGCTTGTGAGTCTTTTTCTCTCTCCGACTCCCGGGAAACTGATAGGTGGTAGTCGTACCAAAGGGTCGGAAGTCAGCTCTCCCACTCCCAGAGTCCTCCTGCAAAATGGGATAAAGCCGATGGGGAGGGGTATGGAGAGGGCAGGGGGAGGGTTGGCCTCCATCTTGGTGGTTTTAGGAACTTGGAGCGGTTGTTTTTCCGGGCCTGCCATGTTTCCTGAAATCTTGGAAACAAGAAACCTTTCTGTTGCGGGAGGGAGTAAGGCTTTTATACGTGCTGGCTTATTAGTGGCAATGTCAATCCACACATGAATTTAAGGGATCAGATCGTGATGTCCTGGTTCCCAGGAGTCATGCATGGGTGAATCAGGGACTCCATCTGCCCAATCACTTTTAAACAAATTGCGGAGTTTCCAAGCTTTTGGGTTGAAACCACATCCTCTTCATGAGCACCGAGAGCAGGCAGGGGTCCTCAAACCACAGCCTGTGTGCCACATGCAGACAGCCGAGGACATTAGTCCTGTCTGCCTGGTGTTTGTGCTCCATTTATTTATTTTGTTTAACTTCAAAATAAGATGTGCACTGTGCATATGTATTTGTTCATAGGTTTTTAAAAAACTATAGTCTGGCCCTCCAACGGTCTGAGGGACAGTGAACTGACTCCCTATGTAAACAGTTTGAGGACGCCTGCCATAAGGAATCCTGGACTTAGGGGTTACTAATCTCGCAGCCCTAAAACACCAGGGGAATTTGGTGCCCGGGTAATTTACAAGCCTTTTACTCCAATTGAACCCAAGAAAATTAAAAATGACTTAGGCAGTTACTCTACTTTTGATCTGTGTTAACTCCCCCGTAGTACCCCATTATTGCCATTTAACTCTATAACGCCAAGCATGACGTTTTCATAACATTAAAAGAAATGTGTATATTAATATAGATATATTGATAACTATGAAATTAAAGAACCAAAACGAAAAATAATTTTTTCCCAAATTAAAATTGAATTGTTATAGGTTTAAAAAGAAGGATGGGTCTTATCAGCGGATCCAAGACCTTAGGATCATAAATGAAGCAGTGATCCCACTGCACCTAGTAGTGCCAAAACCCTGTGCCCTCCTAGGGGAAATTGTGAATGCTTTTACCCCTGTTCCTGTACTTACAGTGAACAAACACACATGCCTGATAATCCTAAGATTTTTTTTAATTTCTTGTGACAATCACCTAATTTCAAGGGCAGTGCCACCTCACAAGCTTAGCCTTGTGTCAGTCAAACTGTTCAACTCTTTGACCCTTTGTTTTTCCAGAAGTTCTCAGGTTCCCAAGGCCTCTGAACCAAGTGTGCTAACTCCACGACTACCATGTCCTGGACCACCTAAATCTTATCCATCTTTGATAACGTTGCCCTGAATGGACAACCACTTCCAGCAGTGTAGGAAGGGTATGGACCCAAAGCCCCACTCCACCCCTTTTTCCAGCAGGAAGTAGCTAGAGATGTCGTCGCCCAGTACCCCAAAGATTTGGGTCCATATCTCTTCACGGGGTAAATGTTAGGTAGCTAACCTAGGGACTGGGGCATCCATTATGCATGCCCAGAGGGCCAGGCTAAGATCCCAGGTAGGAGTGGTGCCCTGTGCACGCTCAGAGGGTCAGTTTTCCGGACAGGAAGGGGTGGTACACCTGGGTGGGCGCTGTATGTGGATTGACCCACCTAGGCCAAGTAAATTCAATTCAGCCACTGGGGTCGACCAGGGTTGCCCACCATGCCTCTCTAACTCTCCTAAAGCTCACTTGGATCACAGACCAGGCTTCCACGTGAATTCTTTCTCACGCAGAGCCAAAGACCAAGGTCTATCTGTCCCCAGAGAGATCTGTCAAACTCAGGAAGGCTCTTTGGAGGCAGCAGGACTGGACGTGAGTGGCTGGTGGATACTGTTCAGATGCATGGCTTCCTGCTTGGAAGGTTTTTTTTCTCAGCTGACTGGAACAGAGGAGGTAGTACGTCTGGATCACATAATATCCATGTCCACAAATGGGCTGCTCATTCCACAGTCCTGGCAGTGCCTTTTGAAATTCCTCTGCTTTGGAATGTCATGCCTTGAAGATCACAGTGGGAGGGGCTGGGCCCAAGGTATGCTGCCTCTTACTCCCAGTTGCTGGTTTCTGGATGCTGATTGTATCTCTTACAGGATCAGTTAGTGGGCTTGTTGTCTACCTCAGGCTTTGTTCACCGTGGTCCTCCAGCTAGGTGGTGGTGTGTGTGCATGAGCCGAGGCTTCCTGCCAATCCCCAATGAATAGTAGCACTCCCATGGTGTGGACTCCATGAAAGCCATGCCCCACACAGGAGGATTACAGAGCAGCGTGGGCCCTGCAGGACAGCAGGGCCATTCCCCCTGTTGAATGGCCTCAAATCCCCCCCTCTCTCAGTGTCCAGCTCTGCGGCTGTGGCGCGAAACTTCATGCCTGACTCAGGAATAGATACTGGGTGAGGCGACTCCATTACCCGTTTTTACTGGTCTAATCCAGCCTGAGATCATCTTTACATGAGCCCTTTGCCCAGATAGATTTTTTTTGGTGTTATGATCTTTTTATCAGGGGCTCATACAACACTAACCACATTCCATGCATACATCAGTTGTGTAAAGCACGTTTGTACATTCATTGCCCTCATTATTCTCAAAATATACACTCTCCACCCAACCCCCTGACCTCAGCTCCTCATTCCCCCGCACCCCATGTGCTCTGCCCCTCACTCACAAATCCTTTGTAACTAACTAATTCTTTTGTCATATCTTTCAATGTCTGATGTCCCCCTTCACACACTTTTCCGTTGAAGTAAAATGAAGATCCTTGTAATCTGTTCACCGTTTCCAACCTACCCTGCCTCCCTCCTCCCAATGTCTCCACTCATAATACTGGTCCTAATGGACTCATCCACCCTGGATTCCCTGTGTTTCCAGTTCCTATCTGTACCAGTGTACATTCTCTGGTCCAATCTGATTTTTAAGGTAAAATTGGGATCATGATAGTGGGGGAGACGACACCTTTAGGAACTAGAGGAAAGTTGTGTTTCATATTTACTATCTTGTACCGTGTCTTGGCTCATCTCCTCTCTGAGAACCTTCTGTAAGTTGTTGTGCAGTGGACTGCAAATGTTCCAGCTGGAAATTCCAATTTCCTTGAAGCTTCCCTGAGCTTCCATATGTCCCTTCACTTTAGAGATTTGAGAGTCTCCTCCCACCAGCAGGCATCTTGGAGACCCGTGGGGCCATCCCAAGCAGTGGTCCTCCTAGCTTGCTGTCTAGAAAAATAGGTTGACCAAAAGTTGCCCTAAGCGACTGGTCTTTGACCCCTTACCTCGGGCTAGGATATCTGCGTGAGGCATCAGTTTCAGGGCAACACAAGGATGTACTTTCAAGTGGGGGTTTTTTACCTTGAGGCAGCAAGCTCTGAATGGCCTCATTGTTTTGTGCTTTCTAGATGGGACTTAGCAGCTTGATACTCAGGAATTGCCCCCTTGCATGAATCCTGTCCAATTGAGTAGATTTGATATAGAGAGGCTGGACAAACAATAGCTGATACACTTTGCTACTATATTTGGCCACAGTAGCTTTTTGAGATAGGAGAATGGTGGCCAGAGAAAGGTACACTTTCCCTTCCAACCCTGATTCAGCTGGAACAGTTCTGTAGAGTGATGGGAAAGTCGGTGGAGATGTCATAAGTTAGAGCATTTCTCCTTTTGATGAGCAGTAGAGACCTTCATCCCCCTGTGTACCCAGGACCCCTAAGGTAGGCGTCCTCAAACTGGCCCTTGGGGCACATGTGGCCTGACGCCAATTATCCCACCCTCAGGGTGTTCTTGCTGCCACTGCCTGTCCTGCTTAGCAGCCAACTCATGCATTGTGCATAGGAATTTGTTTATAGTTTAAAAAAAAAACTATAGTCTGGTTTTCCAGTGGTCTGACGGACAGTGAACTGACCCCTGTGTGAACAGTTTGAAGACCCCTACCGTAAGTGATCCTGGACTTAGAAGTTACTATTCTCCCATCTCTGAAACCTCCCTGAACATTCTACCCATAATAGAGGCACAGGGGAATTTGGTCCCCGGGTAATTTACAAGCCTTTTACTCAAATTGAACGCAAGAAAATTAAAAATGACTTAGGGAATTACTCTTCATTTGATCCCTGTTGACTCCCCCTGTAGTACCCCAATATTACCATTTAACCCATAACGCCGAGCATGATGTTTTCATAACATTTAATGGAATGTATATAGATAGATAGATAGATAGATAGATAGATAGATAGATAGATAGCTATGAAAGTGAAAAATAAAAACAAAATTTTCCCCCCAAATTAAAAATTGAGGCATTATAGGGTTAAAAAGGATGGTTCTTATCAGCGGGCCCAAAACCTTAGGATCATAAATGAAGCAGTGATCCCACTGCACCCAGTAGTGCCCAAATCCTGTACTCTTCTAGGGGAAATTGTGAATGTTTTAACCCCCATTCCTGTACTTAGAGTAAACAAACACACATGCCTGATAATCCTATGTTTTTTTTTTTACTTATTTCATGTGACACTCGCCTAATTTCAATGGCACTGCCACGTCACAATCTTAGCCTTGTCTCAGTTAAACTGTTCAACCTTTTGTCCATTTGTTTGGTTTTTCAGAAGTTCTCAGTTTACCAAGGCCTCTGAACCAACTGTGCCAGCTCCAGGACCACAATCTCCTGGAACACCTGAACCTTTTACATCCCAGCCCTGAATGGAGAACCCCTTCCAATAGAGTAGGAAGGGCATGGACCCAAAACCCCACCTTGCCCCTTTGCCAGCAGGAAGTAGCTAGAGATGTCATTGCCCAGTACCACAAAGATTTGGGTCCATATCTCTTCAGGGTGTAAATGTTAGTTAGCTAGCATAGGGACTGGAGTGTCCATTACACACACTCAGAGGGCCAAGCTAGTGGCCCAGGATGGAGAGGCACACTGAGTGTGCTCAAATGACCAGATTTCCGGCCAGGAAGGGTAGGTACACCTGGGTGGGTGCTGCATCTGCATTGACCCATATAGGCCAATTACATTCAATTCGGCCTCTGGGATCGACCAGATTTGCCCACCACGCCTCCCTAACTGTCCTAAAATTCATTTGGATCACAAACCAGGCTATGGCGTGAATTCTTTCTCATGCAGAGCCAAAGACCGAGGTCTATCTGTCCCCAGAGAGATCCGACAAACCCAGGAAGGATCTTTGAAGGCAGCAGGACTAGACATGAGTGGCTGGTGGATACTGTTCAGATGCATGGCTTTCTGCTTGGAAGGATTTTTGTCTCAGCTGACTGGAACGGAGGAGGTAGTACGTCTGGATCACATAATATCCATGTCCACAAATGAGCTGCTCATTTCACAGTCCTGGCAGTGCCTTTTGAAAATCCTCTGCTTTGGAGTGTCTCTCCTTGAAGATTACAGTGGGAGGGGCTGGGACCAAAGTATGCTGCCTCTTACTCCCAGGTGCCGGTTTATGGATGCTGATTGTATCTCTTACAGTATCATTTAGTGGGCTTGTTGTCTGCCTCAGGCTTTGTTCAGCAAGTTCCTCCAGCTAGGTGGTAGTGTGTGTGCATGAACAGAGGCTCCCTGACAATCCCCCAGGAATTGTACACCTGCCATGGTGTGGAATCCATGAAAGTCATGCCCCACACAGCAGGATTACAGAGGAGGGTGTGCCTGCAGGACAGGAGGTCCATTCCCCCTGTGGAATGGCCTCAGAGCCCCGCCTCCCTCACTGTCTAGTTCCTGGGGCTGTGGACTGTAAGCTTCATGCGTGACTCAGGAATAAACCCAGGGTGAGGCGACTCCAGTAGCTGTTTTAATAGGTCTAATCCAGCCTGAGAACATCCTTGCATGAGTCCTCTGCCTAGATCTTTTTTTAAAAATCGTTTTATTAGGGGTTCATACAGCACTATCCACACTCCATGCATACATCAATTGTGTAGAGCACATTTGTACATTCTTTTCCCTCTTTATTCTCAAAATATCTGCTCTCCACCCAAGCCCCTGGCCCCAGGTCCTCATTTTCCCCTCCCTTCCCACTACTCTTCCCTCAGAAGTCCTTGTTAATTTACTACTTATTATTTTGTCATACCTTGCACTATCCGATGTTCCCCTTCACCCACCTTTCTGTTGAGGTTAAATGTAGATCCTTGTAATCGGTTGCCCCTTTCCAACCTACCTTCCCTCCACCCTCCCAGTGTCTCCATCGATAAAACTGGTCCTAAAGGGCTCATCCACCTTCGATTTCCTGTGTTTCCAGTTCCTATCTGTCCAAGTGTACATTCTCTGGTCTAGCCAGATTTGTAAGGTATAATTGGGATCATGATAGTGGAGGGGAGAGGAAGCATTTATGAACTAGAGGAAAGTTATGTTTCATCGTTGCTGTCTCATATCATGTCTTGGCTCATCTCCTCCCCGAAACCTTTCTTAAGGGGATGTCCAGTGGCTTTGGGTCTCTACCCAGCACTCCCTGCTCATTCGCAATTATACGATATTTTGTGCTGATTATGCCTGATACCTGATCCCTTTCAAACCTCGTTATCACACAGGATAGTTTTCTTATTCCATGTGAGCTTTGTTGCTTCTGAACTAGATGGCCGCTTGTTTGCCTTCAGCTGTTAAGACCTTAGATGCTATATCTTTTGATAGCTGGACACCATCAGCTTTCTTGAACACATTTGCTTATGGAACCACTTTGTCTTTAGTGGTCGTGTAGGGAAGTCTGCATCCTAGAATGCAAATGTAGTAGAACCAATCAATGGAGACTACTGTAGGGAGAAATCAGATGTGATTTGTTTGGTACAATGTGATCATCAAGGGTTACGCAGTACCACTCTTTGTGCGCATATATTTCTGTAAAACTTGCCCTTTACAATTTCTGTCTCATTTCTGCCTCCCTGTGTCTATGCTCCACTGAGAGAACTACACTGTAAAGGGGAGTAGTTAACCTCCCTGGCTGTCCAACCATGTCCATAAGTTTGTACCCAAATTTTTCTTTATTTTTGAATTGAAAAAAATTCATAATCAATGAATATCAGTACTCTAACATGAAGGTTCCCAAAATGAGGTTGGAAGTAATTTATTCGTGGTCCAATGCCATTTCTTCATGCGTTGTGCCACCAGTCCCTGGAGTAGGAACAGGCCCAGAAATTTCCAAATATCATATTTCTTCACAGGATAGTTCTTTCTGCCTTTTGCAAACTTGTGAAGCAGAGTAGTGGATTGTTGCTCTTCAACCGGTTTGTCTCCGTAATAATTTTTTGAATGACCTCATCAATCAGAAAAAATTGTAGTTACACCAAAAGCTTTAGTGACCACCTCTACTTGCATACCAGGTGCTCCAGTAAATGGGAATTTTGGTGAAGCTGGCTCATCTATACCCGAAGACAATAGAGCACCATGTTGCACATTGCAGAGCTCAGGTGCGGAATCAACCTCACTGTCTTCATGAATCTTAGCAGTGTCAGTGTCAGATTATGAATTTCCCGACGAATCACTATCGCACAATTCTGTGCATAATTCTGAGTCACTGTCGCTGTTATTTTTCTGGTCTAAAACCACTTTTGGGTTGAAATGACTCTGCTTTTGGAAACTTGTGAAGGAGAGTAGCGGATTGTTGCTCTTCAACAGGTTTGTCTCAATAATAATTTTTTCAATGACCTCATCAATCAGAAATAATTGTAGTTATGCCAAAAGTTTGTAGTGGTCATCCTCTACTTGCATACCAGGTGCTCCAGTGCATGGGTATCTTGGTGGAGCTGGCTCATCCATACCCGAAGACAATAGAGCACCACGTTTGCACATCGTAGAGGTCAGGTGAGGAATCTTCATCACTGTCATCCTTTCTCTGAGCAGTGTAAATTTTGGATTATGAATTTCCCGACTAACCACTATCGCGCAATTCTGTGCATAATTCTGAGTGATAGTCGCTCTTATTTTTCTGGTCTAAAACCCCTTTTGGGTTAAAATGACACTTTTTTATGCCATGGACTAAAATTTCTAGTCAGAAAATTTCTCCAAAAACCTTAAAATGGCAAGCAGGCACAGGGGACAGCTCTACGGATAAATATGAGGTGCATTGCTTGAAAACAATATAATCCTCAAAGATTACCCGTACCACTCTATGTGTGTATGTCTCTTTTAAGACTTGCCCGGTTGAATTTCCTGCCTAGTCTTGCACCCCTGTGGCTGTCCTCCAGTGGGAGAACAACACTGGAAAGGGGAGCAGTTAACCTTCCTAGCAGTCTAAAACATCAGTAATTTTGTACCCAAATTCTTCATTATTTGTGAAATGAAAACATTTCATAATCAACGAATATCAGTATTCTGACATGATGGCTGCTGAAAAGAGAGTTGCAAGGAATTTATTCCTGGTCCAATACCATTTCTGCAGGCATTGTGCCCTCACTCCCTGAAGAAATTATGTGGCCCAGAAATGTCCAAAGGTCACTTTGTTCCCTGTATCCCTCTTTCTGTTTCTAGAAATCTTATGAAACAGGGTAGCAGATTTTCGCTATTCAATCGGTTCCTCCCAGTAATCATTTTTGATGACCTCATCGGTCAGAAATAATTGTAGTTACGCCAAAGCGTTCTTGTGTTCCACATCAATGTACATAACAGGTGCTTCCTTAATGGGAATCTTGGTGGAGCTGGCTCCTCCATACGGGAAGACAATAGAGCACCACGTTTGGTCATCAAAGAGCTCAGGTGTAGAACCTTCTTCACTGTCATCCTTTCTTTGAGCAGTGTCAGTGTAGGATTATGAATATCCTGAGGCACCAATATCACGCAATTCTTTGAATAATGCTGAGTCACTCTCGCTGTTATTTCTCTGGTCTAAAATTACATTTGGATTAAATTGACACTTTTTTGATGCCATGAACCAAAATTTCTAGCGAGTAAAAATTTCCCAATGACATTACATGGGCACGCAGGCACTGGAAACTGCTGTAGGGATAAATCTGAGGTGCTTTCTTGGATACGATATAATCCTCAAAGATGACACAGTACCACTCTATGTGTATATGTCTCTTTAAAACTTACCCTTTTGAATTTCCAACCCTGTCTCGCCCCCTGTGGCTATCCTCCACTGGGAGAACAACACTTGAAAGGGGAGAAGTTAGCCACCATGGCTGTATAATAATATCAATAATTTTGTACCCAAATTCTTCATTATTTGTGAAGTGAAAAAATTTCCTAATCAACGAATATCATTATTCTAACATGACGGCTCTGGAAAACCGAGTGGCAAGTAATTTATTCCTGGTCCCATACCATTTCTGCAGGCATTGCGCCCCCACTCCCTGAATTAATGGTCAGGCCCAGAAATGTTCAAAGGTCAAATTGTTAACTAGATCCCTCTTTCTGCTTGTAGAAATCTTATCAAACAGAGTTGCGGATTGTTGCTCTTCAATAGGTTCCTCCCAGTAATCATTTTTTTGACGTCCTCATCAGTCAGAAATAATTGGATGTACACAAAGCGTTCTTGTTGTCAATGTCTACATACTTATCAGGTGCTCCAATAAATGGGAATTTTGGTGGAGCTGGCTCATCCATACTCAAAGACAACAAAGCACCACGTTTGGCCATCACAGAGCTCAGGTTATGAATCTTCTTCACTGTCATCCTTTCTCTGAGCAGTGTCTGGGTCGGATTATGAATGTCCCGAGGAACCAATATAGCTCAGTTCTGTGCATAATGCTGGGTCACTCTCACTGTTATTTCTCTGGTCTAAAACACCATTTAGGTTAAAATGATACTTTTTTGACGCCATGGACTAAAATTTCCAGTCAGAAGGTTTTCCCAATGACATTAAAAGAGCAAGTATGCACTGAAGACTGCTTATGCATAAATCTGAGCTGCTTTGCTTGGATACAATATAATCCTCAAAGATGACACAGTACCACTCCATGTGTGTATGTCTCTTTAAAACTTGCCCTACTGAATTTCCCTCCCAGTCTGGTCCCCCTGTGGCTATCCTCCACTGGGAGAACACCACTGGAAAGGGGCTCAGTTAACTTCCTTGGCTGTCTAATAATATCAGTAATTTTCCCCAAAATTTTTCAATAATGGGGAAGTGAAAAAATTTCATCATCAATGAATATCAGTATTCTAACATGACAGCTCCTGAAAACTGAGTTGCAAGTAATATGTTCCTGGTCTAATACCATTTGCAGGCATTGCGCCCCGACTTCCTGAAGGAATGATCAGGCCCAGAAATTTCCAAAGGTCATTTTGTTCACTGGATCCCTCTTTCTGCTTCTAGAAATCTTATGAAACAGAGTAGAGGTTTGTTGCTCTTCAATAGGTTCCTCCTTGTAATCATTTTTTTCGATAACATCATCGGTCAGTAATAATTGTAGGTATGCCAACGCGTTCTTGTGTTCAACGTGTACATACATACCAGGTGCTCCAGTAAATGGGAATCTTGGTGGAGCTGGCTCATCCATACCCGAAGACAATAGAGCACCACGTTTGCTCATCACAGAGTTAAGGTGTAGAATCTTCTTCACTGTC